>NW_027173304.1:0-144175 GCF_018151085.1 Drosophila tropicalis
ATTTAAACTTTTGGTTTTGGCTCACAAATTTTTTCTCACTATGTTTACACAAATTCTTTTATCTTTTCTTGATTTTCTTTCACTTAGAATTATTTTGCTTAACTTACATTATTAATAACATCTTCGGTGCTTGTACTGATCGGCTTGTAGGAGGGCTCGCTTTTCCAACGTTGAAGGTACTAACGCTCCTGGGCAAACACGTTTGGGTTATCAGTTTTCCTCTGAACGGATCTTGGAGGAAATTGCAGCGATAAATTTGACACTGTCTGATTCTTAGTGTAGTTCAATATAGTGTTTTTATTTCGTTGACACTTTAAGGCATTTAACGCGTTTTCTCGGTCACGACCACTGATATCTTTCACTAACACTCGATCAAGTTTTATTTAGCAGGGTCCCTGCTCGGGCGCCAATTAAACACTTCCTTCACTCACGGTATAAAAAAATATAATTTTTATTTAAAGTCACTTTACAATTACAACTTAATGATAACTGAAAGATTCTGACTGAGTGAATTCCGCGGAGCTAAAGCGAAGTTTTACCGGATGGTTTCGACTAAGGCTTAAGACTGATTTTCTATGATTTGATTATGTTGGATGAAGGCTTGGATAATTGACGTCGTCGCAGGCGGCGGCGTTGGCTGAGTCCAATAGTCCACTAAGAGCGTGGGACCATTCTTTGTTTACACAAGTGTTCAGGACCATTCTTTGTTTATTGCCGAAATTTGTGGGGTGATTCTGGGTATCAGGTTTGTTGTTTATCCTAACGATCGGACTGTTGCTGGGGATAGGCGATCATGCGACAAATTGGCATCTGACGATTGAGTGGGGTGACTTGTTGTTTATCCTAGCTATCGGACTGTTATTTGAGACAGGCGATCATGCGACAAATGGGCATGTGACGACTGGGTGGGGTTGACCAATGGGAATTGCTTGTGATGATGAAATAGGATCGGCCAATGGGCATGTGTTGACGGACTTGGGTTTTATGGTATAAGTACTTGACTCCTTGTTATGATAGAAGTGCTTAACTTATACATATGTATTTGTTGTTGTAGGGATCGCAATTAACTTTTTTTCAGTGCAGCATAAGCGTATTCTGTGTACATTTTTGGGAATGGTCTCCATAGAAAATGGTAATGCATCGACAATTGCAGATGGAGTTAGAAATGAGCTGAGCCGTTATAAATTAGATATACATAATTTAATGGGAATTGGCACTGATAATGCGAATTTAATGGTGTTTACACTGAACTGAGAAAAGATGCTCCGTCCCTAATTTTAATTAAATGTGTGTGCCACTCGGTCCAGCTGGCCGTCAGCTACGCTTGTAAATATTGTTTGCCGGAGAAGTTGGAGTTTTTACACAATTAGTTTTCTAAAAGCTCTATTAGACAACTTAAATATAAAGAAATTTATATGGGCATTAATGATGATAAGGTTTGTGGCGTACAAAATAGATATATATATATATATATGCTGACAGGGATATGAAGTCGAGAAAGAAATCAAGTTGATTGAAGACGCAAATTTGAAGGAATCAATTCGAGATACTTGTTCAAATTTTTTAACAGAGTTTATCGAACCATTAAAAAAAAAGGTGTGTAACACAATTAAGAGCCTATAGTACACAAATTTATGTACTAACAAAATATATTTTCTATTCTAGGTTGCCAGAAAATTTTCTAACATTAAAGAATGTTGATTTATTTTCTTGCCAAAATATTTTGCGAGCAACCAAAAAAAATATAATTCCAATACAAAAGCATTCACCTAATTGAGTGGCAAAATAATGAAGACAGTACAAAGTTTTGGATCATACAAGGATTCGGGCGGAATGTTTTAGGATCAAAGATATTGACCAAAATTCTAAATATGAGATATCACTTAAATAATGTGTAATATATAGGGTGTCGTATATTGAAATGCTGTATGGAATATAAAAATTTAATTTTATAGAGTGTATAGTATATGAGCATCTTAAGATAAAATTTAATTTTTTATTTTTTTTTTTTTATTTAACTTGGTTCCTCCAATTTACAATCTATCCGACAGTGGATAATAAGTAAATACACTGACCATACGTTGACATGTGAAGATATTTAAAATTATGTGAGAACAGTAAAGATTATGATTATGATTAAGATTAAGGACAATTGAAGGGTTAGTTCTCAGGTAGATCCGGCAGATCCAATGGGCAGCCTCTTTAGACGGCGTGTGGCGGTGCTATTATCCAACAAGTGGATGGCCAGTGGGTTAGTGTGCCTGTCAAGCCGCTCCAGATGGGCCTTGGAGAAGATAAAATTTGACGTACGATTTTCCATTGTAGTTTATACTAAGTTTAATTATGGATAAAACATTTTTAATAACTAACTAAACAATATTTACATGTAAATAATTGTGTGTGGAAAAAACAGTTGAAATCATATTGTATTGAATAAGTATATTGATATTTCTGGAGCATAAAAAACTTTTGAAAAACATAAATGTACGAAATCACAAATTAGAGCAAGTCCGTTCAGCCTATCTTCTCCAGTTGAATTTCTTATCCAATTTTTAAACGCCTCAAAGTTGAAAAGCTCCGTTCGCTGCTAGCAATGGTGACAGCTAACGTTGATCCTATCTTCAAAAATTTTGAAACGTTGGGAAAAAGTTCTTTGTTGCAAAGATTTAATGTATTTTCAATAATTGACAATGTCTTTTTGTGTTTGACGAATCTATCAGATAAGGAAGATATGAAGTGATCGAGGAATGGTATGAATATTGATTGGCGACAATATTCTTCTGCCGAGCTGTTCTGGTAATTTTGTCGGTGTTTTTGAAATTGAACAATCCTAGGAACTTCAATTTTTTCTCCTATTGATTCAGCTAATTTTTCAGCATCAGCGAATACTTTTTTGAACTTTGATGCAATGTTTTCCCTCATTTCTTTCAACAAAACAGCCAAATCATCAGCCGCCGAAACAGCTGAGAGATCAACTCTTTTCCCTTGGAGGTAAGAAGTTAAAGGTTGTGTAAGAGAAAAAATTTCGTGGATTATTGTCATCGACATCGATATGTAGATAGGTAAAAGCATTTTTGAAACTTTCAGCGTTTCCACATTCATTAATTTTTTCCAAACTCGAACAAATTTTTGAAGCAGATTACAGCATCAGTCTTTCAGTCCATCTTGTTTCACACAATTTCTTCAATCGTTCTTTTTTTGTTGAACAATCCAAAGTCTGAACGGCATCCTTGAGCTTCGCGTTTTGCAAAAGGTCTGAAGAAAGAAATGACCTGTTTTATCGATCCAAGACAATTTCTGATGAAAGGAACAGAGCACGCTTCACCAAGAGCCAAATTTAAAGAATGACTAGAGCAGTGGACGTAAAATGCAGACGGATACTTTTCCATCACTGCAGTGGCACAACCATTCCATTCTCCACTCATTGCAGCTGCGCCATCGTAGCCTTGCGAAACCAAAAACTCCAGACGAACGTTTAATTTTTCACAAATTACTATCAATGACGAAGCAAGTCCTCTACCAGTGCGATCTTCTTGATTTTTGATAAAAGATAACTTTTCGTATCATATAAACAAATATGAAAGTGTTTAAATGTATATGAAAGTGTTTATGTGTATATGTTTTAATCGAGCATTCTAGCAATTGAGTTGGTTTAATGGCTGAATAAATTTTATAAAAAATGAACCAATTTTCGGGGGGTTTTCAATGCTTTGATTATGCGTCGACGTATGTTTCCATGACACACTACTCCCCCAATTCATTTTGTTATACCCTTGCAAAAAGGGTGTATTAACTTTGGTCAGAAGTGTGCAACGCATAGAACAAAGCATCTCCGAGTTCAACTAGCCATGTCCGTCCGTCCGTCCGTCTGGATCAACGAAAACTCCTCCTAGACCGTAAGAGCTACGGAGCTGTTTGCACGTAGGCTTGTATATACTGCATGGGTTGTATATCTCGGATTCAGTCAGATCGGACCAATATATCATATAGCTCCCATACAAACCCCAAACAGTGACTTTTCTCAATAACTTCGTTAATTTCTATGCTATTATCGTGAAACTTTATATTAGAGAGTTTATTACGCCTATAAACTACTGTGCCAAATTTGATCAAGATCGAATGACTATATCATATAGCTGCCATAGGAACGATCGGTCGCCAACAGTGACTTTTGTAAATAACTTCATTACTTTTAACTGCTTTCAAATTAAACATTTGTTAGTTTAATATATCTGTTGAGGACTGTGCCGAATTTGATAAAGATCGGGTGACTATATAATATAGCTCCCATAGGAACAATCGGTGGAAAACAGTGACTTGTAAATAACTTCGATACTTTTAACGCGATTGTTTTTAAATTAAACATTTCTTAATTTAATATATCTGTTCATGACTGTGCCGAATTTGATAAAGATCGGGTGACTATATCATATAGCTCCCAATATCTTCGTTATTTCATATGATTGTAGGCCATTCTTTCGCAAACATAAGGCTTTTTAGATAAAGCGTTCTTCTACATTGATGGCTAATAGGTAAGGAAAGAGTTACCAAAAAGTTGCAAGGGTATACAAACTTTGACGCGGTCGAAGTTAGCCCCGGCCCTCTGGCAGTATATACAAGCCAATGTGAAAAATTTCAGCTCTGTAGCTCTTACGGTCTAGGAGAAGTTTGCGTTGATCCAGACGGACAGACGGACGGACGGACGGACATGGCTATTTGAACTCGTCTCGTCGTGCTGATCAAGAATATATATACTTTGTATGGTCGGAGATGCTTCGTTCTATGCGTTGCACACTTCTGACCAAAATTAATATACCCTTTTTGCAAGGGTATAAAAATATAACGGAGAGCCGTTATATCTGGAAAAGAGTTTCCAGAGGTTTCTGTTGCGTTCTGATAGACGTGTATAATTTTATCATTTCGCTTTTGAGTTCTTCGCAAAAATACAATGACCGTAACCACTGTCCTATTCAAGTGATGAGGAGTGTAAGAGTAGAAATAGTAATGTTGGTATCTCTGAAATTAATTATTATATTTACTTTGAGGAGTTTTCTTTTTCTTTTTGAATTTCGATTTGTAGTGTGTTGTTTGTCTACCTCGGTTTGTTTTCTTAAAGGGTGTTGTCGTTTTCGATCTAACTAGAGGGGCTTGTTTATACCGTGAATTTATTTCAAAATCGTTCCTATTTTCATCTAATTTATCAATTTGTTTTGCTTTGTTAGCTTGTGTTTTATAAAGCGGTGTGCCTGCGTAAATAAAGATATCTGCTGGTGTTTTGTTTGTCGTCAGGTGTTTAGTTTTATGGTTATATGTGTAAAGGATAGTTTCAAATTTAGTTTGTTTATCCTCTATACTAGATTCTGCATTATTAACTTTAAGCTTTTCGTTTACAGTCCTGTGAAATCTTTCCACGTCTGAAACACCATTTCTGCTCGATGTTATACTTATATTAACGTTTTCCGATTGTAGCCAATTTTGAAGTGGGTTTACCCATATCGTTAAAGATTTTTGTGATTGTCCCTTTTGGTTCAAGCCAATCTCGACTTTTAACTTCAAATAAAGTCGCGTACTTTGAATAAATATCTATACAAGATAAAAATTGATGATTGTCGATCAAATAGAAATCCATCACGTATTTTTCTCTAGCGTTAAATATCTCTGGGGTGGTTTCAAAAGATTATTTGGTATTTCGGTTTTCTGATTTTGATAAATTGCAAATATGGCATTCATTAATGAAATTTTGAATTAATTTCTGATAGTCTGGATAATAGTATTTTTCTTTAAACCAGTTTTGAGTTTTAGTGATACCTGGATGAAGCAATGATTTATGGTTTTTAAGAATAATTTCTTTGAATTCTGCATAAGTGGAAATGTCTTTTAATTTGTAAGTGGTTCTCTATGTTTTTGTTTGGCCGTCTGGGCTAATTATTTCAAGATAAGCTTCTTGAAGTATTTGAAAATCTGTGCCGTTTTGAATATAAAGTGCGTTATTTTTTGAGCATAAATATTCCTTAATAATTTTTTGGGAAACTGATTGGTCATTTCTACATATGATATTTCTATCTTCGTTTTGTGAAAATAGTGAGTAACGTTGACTTTATTTTCGTTGCATTTATTGAATTCTATTTGACGATTGTAGAAATTCAGGGGTTTTTCTGAAATGGCTATTAGGTTTTCGTTATCTTCTTGAGCACTATGTACTGTAGCTCTAGAACTACTTATTTCTTCACCTAAAAGATTTTCATCTATTTTTACTCTGGAAAGGGCGTCTGCCACATAATTTTCTTTTCCTGGTAAGTATTTTATTTTATAATCAAATTCGTTCAATTTTATTTTCCATCTCTGTAATTTCATGTTAGGTTCTTTGATATTGTCCAACCAGACAAGGGGTTTATGATCACTTAGGATTTCAAAATGTCTACCGAAGAGGTATGGCCTAAAATATTTGGTTGCCCATACGATAGATAGTAGTTCCTTTTCTATGGCTGAATAATTAAGTTCATGTTTAGTATTCTACTACCATAAGAAATAGGTCTATGGTCCTGTGAGAGGAAAGCACCGAAAGCTATATTGCTAGCATCAGCGGTTAGAAAAAATGGTTTTTTAAAATCGGGATATGCAAGTATAGGATCGTTCATAAAAAGGCATTTTAATTTTTCAAAGGATGAAATATAATGTGGGTCGTTTATGTTAATCTTAGCTCCTTTCTTTAATCCAAGGGTTAAAGGCTTTGCAATGTGTGCAAAATTTGGAATGAATTTACGGAAGAATCCGCATAAGCCTAAGAATGATTTTATTTCTTTCGGGGTTTTCGGGATTGGAAATTTTAGAATAGCTTTGGCTTTGTCTGGGTTTGGTTTGATTCCTTCTGTAGTTATGACGTGACCTAAAAATTCTGTTTCCTTTTTCACTCGCATTTATCTAATTGTAGTTCGTGTGTACTCGTAATGACCATGTTTGGTTGAAAATGCGTTTTTTTGATTGATCCCTTGGTGAGGTCAATGGTTGTAAAATATTGACATTTTCCAAGTTTGTCTAATATTTCATCCATTACTGGTATTGGGAACTTGTCATCGACGGTAATCTCATTTAGACTACGATAGTCGATTACTAGGCGGAACTTTTGTTCCTTGGATGCGTCCTCTTTTTTAGGTACGATCCAGATTGGTGAACAATAGGGCGATTTCGATTTCCGAATGATTCCCTGTTCTATCATTTCATTAATTTGTTTATTGACTTCTTCGTCAAAGATTTGTGGGTATTTGTATGGGTGTTTGTAAATTGGGTCTTCATGTTTAGTTCTGATGTTGTGTTTTATTGTACTGGTAAAGGTCAAATTTTCACCTTTCCTATACTGGATATCGCTAAATTCATGCAATATTTTCTTTAACATTTCTATTTCTTCTGAATTTAAATGATCAAGTCTAAATTCGTTTCTTTTCTCGATACCGTTATTTATTTCATGTGCGAATGCTTCATATTCGAACTCTGTGGGAGGATAAGGTATTGATTCTTCTTTTTCTTCTTTATTGGTGTATTTAAAATAGAATTTGTGATTTGATAATGTTACACTATTTTCTTCGTAATTAATAATGGCCTGACATGCTTTGAGATATTTTCTACCTAATAGTATGTCATATGTTGATCAAAATTTATGGCAATAAAATTTTTGATGGTTGGGGCAAAGTTTGCTTGGTGCAAAAGATACGCTTTTGTTAAGCTCAATTATTCCTTTTATTGTTTGAACATTTGAATTTTCTGATGTTTCTGGAAAATTGAAATAATTTTCGTTGATAATATTTATTGACGAGCCTGTATCTATAACGCACTTTAAAGAAATGTTATTGATTTTTGGTTGGACATAG
This sequence comes from Drosophila tropicalis, assembly GCF_018151085.1. Lineage (NCBI taxonomy): Eukaryota > Metazoa > Arthropoda > Insecta > Diptera > Drosophilidae > Drosophila > Drosophila tropicalis. The sequence goes on from NW_027173304.1 coordinate 7,866, forward strand.
GGATTTGATTGAAGGTATTCGGTTGATCTATTTGATCGAACTGTTCTGTCTGAGCTATCTGATCCGAGGCTGATTGATGAAAATTTTCGGAACATTCCATTTTACTCTGACCACTGGTACTCTCTCTTTGGCTTTTAGTGGGTTGATTTACCACAGGATTTTGATTCTGAGGTTGATTCTGAATCTGATAATTAAGGGGATTTTCTTGTCTGCCCTGATTAAGATTTTGTTGAAATTCTTCTCGAAGCTATTGGTTATTTTGGGAATTGGTATGATTTGAATTATTGTATTGGTGGTTTTGCTTATAATAGTTCTGCCCTAAATTGTTTTGGTTTGATTTGTAATTCGAATTTCCTGAATTACTTTGATTGTTAGTTTTGGGTTTCTCTGTGGAGCTGTTTTCATATTCACCCTCTCTCTGGGCTACTTGTTTCAAATTAGACACTGTTGAAATATCAAACTTCGCTAATGTCATATAAAGCTTGTCTGGTAATCTTTTAATAATGACTTCTTTGACTGTGTTATTCATGGCATTTGTGTATAAAGTGGTATTGGCGGCATTGCCTTCTAACTCTAACTTATTAATTATAATAAAAGACTTATGTTCTAAATCTTCAATAAACTTACGAAGGTTTCCTCCAAAGGAAGTATGGTATAGCCGTTATAGTAGCTCTTCATAAGGCGTTTGCACATTATATTCGGTGATGAAGGCGGCCCGCAACTCGCTCCAATTGTTGGCGTGCGCTAGTTGCAATGTCCGTTGTGCATCTCCAGTGAGCTGCATCTCTGTAGTACCGTAGATTAAGAAATGTTGACGGACGTCCCTCGTCGGGTAGAGTTGTAGAATGTAGTCAACTCTCCGTATGAACGTGCTCAGGGTCAAAGCGTTACCATCGAGATTGGGCAACTGTCTAAGCATGGTAAGTGCCTGGTTCAGATGTGTTTCTGATAGTTCCAGTGTCATCTTGGACTAGAATATGTTTAGCACTTCAAGATTCGATGTCGCGCTTTTGACTGCACGAAAGGTTCTTTTGCGGATAAAACGAAAAAAATTTTTCGTGGGCTTTGGGCTTTAGTTGCTTAAAGTAAAAGTTGCTTAAGTAAAGGAGCTTACTTGTTTTTAGCACAAAAAGTCTTGATCACGGGCCAACCTTAGATTTGACATGTAGCGGTGGCTTAACACAAGTTTCGCACAATTATTTATTTAATGCTTTTGCTATTTACGCAACCTTAGATTCGATATCCGTAACGGTCGCTTATACACAAAGTTTTGCACGCACTAAATTATTTCGTTTTATCCTACCGACTGCGCCAGTTATAAATCCAATTCTTTTATTAATTAAAAAAAATATGGATTGGTGAGACTCAAAAACGATCTTTATTGAAATAAAGCGTCTTAAGAACTAACTTATGATTATTCATACAGATATGATTAAAGTTCGGTTAAAAAGCTTTTGATATTAGTATTGGGAGCTTTTGATCTGGTGACAAGGGATCTGGATTTTGATTGGCTTATTGATTTTTTCTTGCTAAGCGTTCTCACGCTTTGAAGATTTTTTTGGGGACATTTGTTTATAAGATTTTTGTTTAGTCTCGGTTGCAGTAAACATCCGCTGTTTTCTAGACTAAAGGGGGGGTCAAGTTATTTGGGTGATTGGAGTGGGAAATTGAGTGGTGTGAGTGGATGGAGTGGCGGATATATTACTATATATATTAATACGGTTTACGTCAAACAAATGCTGCTACAGGTATATCCCGACTGTAAAAAGCAAACTTTGAAAGGAAAATTGGAAGATTGATGTCTCTTTTATAATTAAAAAAAAATAAATACGAACTATATGTTTTATTTTTAATTATTTAATTAGTCTAAAAATTCAATTCAACTTTTCTTTATAGTGAGTGAGCCTATAGCTTTCATCCTAACTTTTAAACTTAAAGTTTGACATCAAGTCAGCACGAGTTAATGACATCCGATCGCAATAATATTTTATATTTAAATCTTTAGAGTCATATCTAGATACTTTTTCGGCACTTCATAATTGTAGCAGCATTTGTTTGACCGACGCAAACTATATCTATATTGTAGCAGGAGAGACGGTCACACTCGCTCTCTTGCTACTCTTTGACCTCGGTTTTTAAGCACTCTCTGAGAGAGAGGTAAGTTTGAAAGTTACTCGGTGAACACATTAAAAAAACTATAAGTACAGTTAAACAAATAAAATAAAAGCTACTATTACTCTAAGCAAACAATAACCCGAAACTCTTATCAATTTAGACATCGGTTGATTCATCTACCGCCCACAATATCAGAAGTGGTGAACTTTAACGCAATGAACATCAACATTGAGGCTCACAATTTGCCAACTTCAAAGAAGTGGCTGGAGCTGTTAGACTTGCCTACTACAGGGTCAAATGCCGAGCTTGTGGCGCGCTTTAACGAAGTTCCAGTAGATCGAAGAGGAGCTTGTTCCATATCTATGGGAACTGAGACTATCGATGAAAGTACAGAAAACGAAAGTAACTGTCGAATGTCGGAGATCATAAATGAGAAAGAGGGAGACAACAGCACAGATGTCTTGCAGAAAAAATTATGCGATTTGCTGCGACTACAATTGTTCGACATAGTGGCGCCTCAACGCCAGACAGAAAACGAAGCGCACAATTCGGTGCAGTCGAGCAACGACTGTTGCGCGGGACACGACAGCGGCGAGGAAACGAAGGCAGCGAAAACGAGACGGCAGCTGAACTAATTGGCGCGCAGAACCAGCGTCATCCAGTGGTGGTGAACCAACGCTCGGAAGAAATGTTAGAAAGCGGTTTTTTGTCGGCTGCAAAATTCCAATTAGCAAAAGAAGCGTTGTCTGATTTTAATGGGAACTCGTGTGGAAAAAAATGGGTCACGCAACTGATAAATATAAGCGGTGTATACGAAATCAAAGGTGTTCAAAGGCATATGCTTCTAGTGTCCGAGCTAAAAGGACGGGCTCATGAGTGGTTACATGCCAAGGTACGCGCATTTTAGAACCTGTGGGCAACATCTGTGAGCAGCTTGTGGAGGCGTTCGGAAAAACGGTGTCTCAAGGAGATGAAAAGGCCAGGTTGTCAGACGCTATCTGCATCAGTGAAGAGGAACGAGTAGACAAGGCCATTGAAGGGATTCCTGTGGAGGGACTCCGCATCCAAGCGACGATTCAAGGATTCAAGTGCATTGCAGAATTACGCCATGCATTTTCAGGCGTTCAGCTACCGGTACAGCAAGCAGCAGGCAGACGTTTCAAAGAAGATTTCCGTTGCTACAACTGCAACTCAAAGGGTCACATGAGCAAGGACTGCAAGAAACCCGTCAGAGTGCAAGGGTCCTGCTTCGGATGCGGTTCCTTTGATCACTGGGTGGCTAAATGTCCACTTTATAAACAGAAGCTGGCTAAGAATTGCGACGACAGCATGCTTCATAGACTAAGGCAGTGATGTTTCACTTATTAAAAAATCTCCCTCTGTCAACGCTGTCATCGCCCGTCGCTCCATCTGATCTTCTCGTTAAGCCAGCTTTGCACTATTGTTGTCTTCTCAAACATACTTGTTGCGTTTTCAAACATACTCAAACATATCTAAATTAGTTAACATAATTTTTATCGTAACAACAACTTTTACAATACAATTCCTAGCCCTCAGTCTTCGACTTGTATATACACCCCTCATTGTTCCTACACCATGCCCAACGCTGCTCTCATGTCTCATTTAAGGAAATGAGGCAAGGGCCTTTCATATGCACATCGCCCCCCACTACTACCCGTTCGACAAGCCTAGCCCTCACTTTATTTCGTACAAGGCACCTTTCACGCCCACACCCGTCACATGGGCTTGCTTGGCCACCGGAACTCGCGATCATTCACGTACACGCACAGTGTACGCTAGACAACTGCACACGCGTACGCTAGACAACTGCACGAGCTTTCTTATCGTTTCTTCCACTCATGCTCTTGCCAATGCTCTTTTGCCTGGGAATATGCACTCTAAATTCGTCAGCCGACTTATTCCTCTGAGCCTTCCACGCATCTTGCCGCTTGGACGAGTTCGATGGCTGTTGCGTGTGGTTCGATCGGCCATTTTATGTCAGATCGTAAGTCGTGAGCTCTGATCGTAGCAACAATGTTGCTACATATGGTTTGTGCTCCACTGGGGTTCTCGGTTCATGCCTCATGTGTATGTTCTGTACTTTTATATTATATTATATATTGTTTTTGGTTTGTTGTGTGGAACATCAATTGGTATGTTCCTCACACCATCTTCGAAGTTTATATACCTTTCAATTCCTTGGCATTAATATTTTTAAATATTCAAAATTTTTTTTCTGCAACTCAAATTATTAATAAAAAAACATTGTAGCAGGAGAGACGGTCACACCTACTCTCTTGCAACTCTTCGATGCCGGTTTTTTTAATCACTCTCTGAGAAAGTGGTAAATTTGGCACGTCTGACGAGTGAATCAGTCGTTGCTGAGCGTTGAAGAGAGTAAGACAGATATCGACAAATAATTACTCGGTAGACATTAAGAATACCTATGAGTACAGTTAAGAAATAAAATATATAATGAAATATATTATTCTAAACCAATAACCCGAAACTCTTATCAATTTAGACATCGGTTGATTCATCTACCGCCCACAATATCAGAAGTGGGGAACTTCAACGCAATAGACATCAACATTAAAGCTCACAATTTGTCAACTTTAAACAAATGACTGGACCTATTGGATTTGTCCACTATAGGGTCAAAGGCCGAGCTTGTGGCGCGTTGGACGAAGTTCCAGTAGATCAACTAGGAGCTTGCTCCATATCAATTGGAATTGAGCTTCTCACAAATAAGAAGGGAGACAACAAAAAAATGGTGTAATTTGCTACCCCCACAATTGTCCCACTTAATTACGCCTCAACTCCAGACAGAAAACAAAACGCTCAATTCAGCGGCAGAACCAGCGACGTGAACCAGTGTTGGTAAACTAACGCTCGGAAGAAATGTTGAAATTAGCAAAGGAAGCGTTGTCGGAATTTAATGGGAATTCGTATTGAAAGAAACGGGTTGCGAAGCTGACAAATGTGAGCGGTATATACAAAACCAATGGTGTACAAATGCGCATGCTCCTAGTATCCAAGGTAAAAGGACGACCACATGAGGCTACTTGTCAATGGTACGCGCATTTTGAAACCCGTGGGCACCATTCTTTGGAGTCATTCGGGAAAACTGCGTCTCAAGCAGATGCCAAGCGCCTATTCGAGTTTCGTATTTGAAACACCAATGAGAAGTGAAGAGGAACGACTAGACAGAGCCTTAAAAATTCCTGTGGTGGGACTCCGCATCCAAACGTTCCAAAGAAGATTTCTGTTGCTACAACTACATCTTTAAGGGCTACATGAGCAAGGACTGCAAGAAACCCGATAGAGTGCCAGGGTCTTGCTTCGAATTCGAATTTGGATCACTGGGTGGCAAAGTGCCTACTTAATAGAGAAAAGCTAGCTAAGGGGTGCGACTCTAACTGACCCACATTTAATTACAGCATGCTTTATAGACTAAGGCAGTGATGTTTCACTTATTAAAATCTCTTGTATACCAGAAAAGATACAGTTAATTTCACTTAATCATAAATATTTCGGATTAAATAAGAGTCCACGTTTGTCATATGGAAAAATCAAATGTTTTGTTTTCAAAAGTTTAATAAAGATATTCTTTCCTGTAAAAGTCGCTGATAACGAGTCTATGAGCCATGAAGTAATTTTGGGAAGAGATGGTTACACTTGAAATGAAAGAAGTCGAACTCGGAGAGCGGTCGAAGTTTGAGTGCTTGTCTTTGCAGAGATGCCATACAGATTCGCAAATAGCTAGTAATGTAATTGTCGAGAGAACAGTTGATGAAGTAGTTAAAGAGAAAAATTATGAGAATAGAAGAGTCACGAAAAACGGTACCCTTGAACATGAGGAAAAGAAAATTGTAAGCTAAATAGTTAGGGAAAATGATAGCGAAATTGTTAGCGAAATGGTGAAGGAAAGTGATAACAAGATTGTTAGGGAAATAGAGAATGAAGGTAGAAACAAAAAGGTTATGAAAAGTGGGAATGAAGCTGTTAGTGATTTAGTTAATGAAAGAGTTAGATCTACAAAGTTTGAAGAAAGAAGAGAAAGTGCTAATGTCCAATTTCTAAGCGAAGTAGAATTTGAGTTATTAAATGTCGAGTGTTTCAACACTGGAGTTGATTGCAAAAGGTGAAAGATTAGATTTTAAAGTTAGGAAAAAGTTTAAGCAATTGTTCGAGAGTGCATATTTGACAGCACAAAGATCATTCGTCACTCCGTTAGGCCAGTTTGTGTTCCTCAGGATGCCTATCGGTCTAAAAAACTCCTCATCAGTGTTTCAAAGATTTGTGAACAAAATTTTTACATATTTTTTAGAGATAGTAAAGTAATAGTGAATCAAGACGATATCATGGTAGCTAGTAACATCTGACCAATTTTATAATACCCTCTGCAAGGGTATAAAGATGCATAAACATCCTTCAATTTTAGCAGGTGATTTTAACTTCAACTTTTGCGATAAAAAATTAGAGCCAATAATACAGTACAGACTTTAATTTAAAAATTAATAACAATCGGCAATATCAACTACAAAATTCAATGCCACTGTTGATGCAGATTTTCCAAGATACAGGTTGGGTCATTTAAGGTGGAAGGATTTGTTTTTGCAATAGCAAAGTAAAAAGTCGAATTTTTAAAATTTTTTTTTGAAATTCATTTATTAAGTCCAAAGAGAGTTGTTCTAACTATTTTTTACCAAATTCAGTATGTACACTGGCTATGTAGGTATGCGCGCAAAGAATATCTATTTTTTTGCCACGCCCACTTCCGCCTCCATAATATAGAAAAAATCAATTTCCTCTTGTAGTTTTTTGACTATCGCAATCAAATTCGGCAAACTAATTAATCTTATCTATTTCTACCAAACAACCAAATTTTATTTAGATCGGACTAGAAACATGCAAAATATGCGTATGAACGTTTTACTAAGCGGTCCACAAGGCCAGAATTGGCCGTTGGCTAGGGGTGGCGCTAGAGTGCTCGTGTGTTTGTAGCGTGAGCGAGATAGCACATAGTATGAAGCATGTAAAAACAATTTAATAGACATACATTTGGTTTTCCGAATTTAAAATATTTCTTTCACCTGGTGTAGGGTATACCCAAGTCGGCCAGTCGACTTACTTACCCCATTTTTTTAAATTTTGTGTTCTTTTGACATTTTACTATTCATTGTACAGGAGATTGTCAAAACTGTGTGTTTTCACGCATGCACATTTTTGATCTATAGTGTCAAAAAAATGGGCACTAATGCCGAAAATTGCAAGCCATAAATAATTTGCTGGAACTTAACGTGATATCCAAAGGAAACGAAGTCAATACGATTGACCTTAAGGCATGCATTAAGTACATTTCCAAAAAAATAGTTGCCTACTGGGTTCAGTACAAATGAATCAGAAGTTTAATACCAATCTGAATGGCTAAAAATTAAAGAATTATTGTCCTGAAGCCCACTGGTAGTGCTTATTGATCCAATCGATCCGAGTTCTAGTCGTGGACGCCCCAAAATAGATTTCCTCAAAAAGGACAAAACGTCGCCGAATAGCTCTGCTACAAGAGCATGATGACACCATAGCTTCTGTTTTGCGCTAACCGACTCATCGTCTACCAGATATTGGAGACCACTCAGACTTTAATTTAAACTAAAGACCACCGCACTTTTCGTCATAGAAGAGCAAGGAAGAAATAGCTGACTTAAAGACAACTGAGCATAAAATTTGCAATGTATAATTTTCTGCAAAGCACGTCCTTTAATTAACTATGGTGGGTGATTAAGTTTGCAACGCGTTAAGCAACACGTCCTCTATGCTTAATATGTGGAGCAAAGCCTTCAAAAATGAGCAACATTAAAAAATGTGTTGGAAGATTCTCGGTTCTTTGGAGATTAGACGCTTTTATAACAGGACAAGGAAATCTGCTAAAGAATCACAATTCCTCTTTTATATCATGTATGGATATTGGACGTTGTATGTTCGACTTTTTTGTTATTTATTTTTAATTTTGTCATTTTTATTAAATTACATTTTCTGTTATATATGAGTGAAAAATTGGAGTCACAGTTTTTTTGTTAAAAATTGGACAGCTGTCCGAAAAAACACAGGAGTGTAAAAAAACGGACTACAAATGGTTCAGATACACTAATACATTCGCAAATTTTCGCGATAGTTAAAATGAAGACCTTTTTCGCAGCTCTCTCTTCGGACCAACTTATCGCATCGCTGAGACACGTGCTGCCATGAAAGGATTTGGAAAATAGCGACGATAGTTCCGACAATAGTTTCAAGAACCTACAATTTGTTGCATAGTGTAATACCTGAAGACATCGATTTTGGAATCTTTAGTAGGCGCGAGTTACCAACCCAACACCCTGGTCACTAAATTGGGGAACGAGACCCAGGAAAGAAGACGTGGCATCGACTCTTTTCTGTTCCCAGAACGATTGATAATTTCAATCATACATACACAAAACATACATACACAAAACATACATATGTACATAAAACATACATACATATGATACACAAAACATACATACATAAAACATACACACAAAGATAGACAAAAGGTAGAGAATCCAAAAACATTATGAATAAAAAAGACACTTCTGTTTTAACATCTGAATCGAACAGACGTTTGAGTTACTCGGGGAAAAACTAAATACACACACATCTGACACACCCTCATTCAAACCATCTAGCTCCCGGTGGTAATTGTCGCAGCTGTGTCAGGAATAGACCTACTTATGTTCACATTGAGAACTATGTCTTAAAAGCATTTGTTGTTAATCGTTTACATGGCTAATACAATCACACAACACAAAATACGTTGATAATCGCCACAAAAAAAAAAAAATTCATAATTTAACTTACAATTTTTCCAACAAAAAAAAAAAAAAAAAAAAAGAAGAGGAATATGTATATACATGGATGCATATACACATGTGTATTTCTTATAATTCAATGGAAATATTTATATACTGCAAAGCTACAAGATCTCTTTTACGAAATACATATTGCTTGTCGCTCGATCTGCTTTCAATTTCATAATTCGTCGGAATTGCCAAAACGCTACAAAACCACAATACTTAGCATTGTATTTCGGGCGAAATCGATCTGCTAGCAGAACCACGCTGAACAATCGACGCGTCGCGACGCTAAAAGTACAGTAATTGAAACGGAATCAATTGTTGATAATCGTTGATAAACCAATCACAAAAAAAAAGAAAAAAAAAAGGAAATTGTATATATGTATGTATACACATGTATGCAGATACACATGTGTATGTGTAAATTTTGTAATTCAATGGAAATGTTATGTGCTGCATAGCTACAAGATCGATACATTGTTTGTCGCTCACTCTGCTTCGAATTTTATAATTCGGCGAAATTGCCAAAACGCTGCAGAGACACAACATTGCGTTTCGGGCGAAATCAATCTGCTGGCAGAACTACGCTGAGCGGACTACGCTGGAAAGATAGCAATTTCTGGCGAAACTGAGCAGATAGCTGAGCTGCGATGGGCAGACGAAGCAGCCAAAGCGGCAAATTCTAGTGAAATCTATCTCCTAAGCAGAGCTGCAATTGGCAAACAAAGTTTTCAGAAGTAGAAGCGTTTTATTGTAGGCTCATTTACAAAAGTGAGCTCGAGTTGCAAAGACGTTAATAAAATTAGAAGTTCAGTTTAAAGTTGTGACACCAAGTTTAAGAACAATATACTATTAATTACTATTAACAATATACTAAATATTAATACATAATTAAAGTAATAAAGGTTTGTTAGAAAATATTTTAAAAGAACATTAAGAACAATACAAACGATGCAATGTTAGTGCCATACAGTGAAACAAAAAAATATACATATATATATATGTATATGTACCTATATGTATATATATGTAGATGTATATGTGTGCGTGTATGTGTATGTGCATAGACAATTAAAATTATGCTTAAAACATTGCAGAATTTTAAAACACTCAAAAAAAAAAAAAAAAAATATATATAGAAATAAATAAAAAAAAAAATAATAATAATAAGGAGTGTACGTGTGTGCATATTTTTTTTTTTTTAATTAATTTGTTTAACAAAAAAAAGTTTAACAATTTAGAGAAAGATAGAAGAGTATAGTGAGGAAGAAGTAGAAGTGTGAAAGGACATTGAAGGGGAAAGGGATGTTTTGGGTGCCAATTTAACCTGCGGGACTGCCGGGGGGTATTGCTTCGCAGGCTAGAAAGGCGGGCTACATGCCCCTCAGGCGTTTCGCTGCCTCTCCAGGCGGCGAAGAGCGTCCATAACTTTTTTTGCAAATGTGCAGGCCGCGGACCATTTTCCTTGGCTAGCACACATTATGTTGGCAGTGTTCTCAACCGTAGGTAGTTCCCCAAACGCATCCTCGAGCTCATTGCGTTCACTCTGAAATCTCGGGCAGCAGAAAAACACATGCTCGGCATCCTCTACTACGCCGTTTTGGCATAGCATGCATTCTGGACTGCTTTCGTGCCTAAATCGGTGTAGATATGAATTGAAGCACCCATGGCCACTTAACAACTGGGTTAACTCGAACGTTACTTCGCCGTGACTTCTCGAGAGCCAGGGCTCCAGGTTCGGGATCAACCTAAACGTCCATCTGCCTTTGGTTTAGGATGTCCATCTTGCTTGCCAGTCTTCTAAGCTCGCTCTTCTGGCTGCTCTTTTGGCCTCTTGTTTTGCCAGTGGCGTCCATTCGTTAGTTTGCCTTCTATTGTGGATGTATTGGGACTCCTTCGCCAGGAGATCGATGGGTGTCAGTCCAGCTATGACCAACGCAGCCTCGTCGGATATTGTTCGGAAGCCTCGACACACTCGTATGGCTCCCACTCTGTACGTCGATTCGAGCCCTTGGCGATATGATTTCTGCCGCATAGCCGTTGCCCAAATAGGGGCTCCGTAGAGCATTACCGATCTCACGACATTTATCAATAGTACCCGTTGCCGTTGGCTTGGGCCTCTGGAGTTGGGCAAAAACCGTGTAATGCAGCGGCCTATTTCTGCAGCTTTTGTGTTTGCGTGCTCTAGGTGTTCCTTGAAGCTGAGGCGGGTGTCTAATAAAACGCCTAAATAGCGTATTGCCCTGGATGACGTTATTTTGAATGTGTCTAGAGAAATTTCAGCTACCTCCACGACTTTGCGGCTGCTGATCAAGACAGCTTCAGTTTTTTGGACTGCAAGTTGCAAGCCTACATTGTTTAGCCATCCTTTGACTATGTCGACTGCCACGGCCGTTTTGCTCTCCGTCTCATGTAGATGCTTCGCTACCACCACTATCGCCACGTCATCTGCAAAGCCGACAATCTGGGTTCCAGGTGGGAGAGAAAGCCTAAGCACGCCATCGTACATCACGTTCCATAGGATTGGGCCCAGAACGGAGCCTTGCGGAACACCTCCTTTGACAACATGTGTGCGCCAGCCACTTTGGGTGTTGTAGCGTAGGATCCGATTTCGGAAATAGTCTTCCACCATGAGGACTAGGTACTCTGGTACCCGAAATTCCCGAAGAGAGCTTAGGATCCGACTCCAGTTTGCGGTGTTGAAGGCGTTTCTCACATCTAGAGTGGTCACCAAGCAGTATTCTTTCTTGCCACCCTTCCATCGCTGGCCCTCGATGGCATTGCTAGCTATGTCAACAACCGTTTGTAGCGCGTCGATTGTGGACTTTGCGCGTCTAAATCCAAACTGCATCGGTGAGAGGTCGTCAGAGTTCTTGATGGCGGACTCAACTCTCTGCGCCAGCAGTTTTTCAAACAATTTCGAGACCGAATCTAGAAGGCAGATTGGCCTGTATGCTGATGGGTCCTCGGCTGGCTTGTTGGGCTTGGGCAGAAGCACTAGATTTTGCAATTTCCAGCTGTCTGGGAAAATGCCATCGTGCATGCATTTATTGAACACTTCTGCAAATTTTTCAGGCTGGAGGCGTGCCGCCAGTTTTAGCGCCTTGTTTGGTATTGCATCTGGGCCTGGGGCCTTTTGGTCCTGCAACCTTGCGGCGACTGCAAGAATTTCTTCGGGGCTGATATCGTGTACGTCTGGTGTATTAGCGATCCGAGTGGGTCTTGGCGATATGACTGAGGTGTTCGGGAACAGAGTCTCTACAATGAGTTTCATTTGCGATTCGTTAGGAGTCGCGGGCTTGTTTGCGTTGAGCTTCTTCATGGCCACTTTGTAAGCAGCACCCCAAATATCGTTCTCGGCGGCGTTGCACATTTCGAAGAAGCATTTGCGTTTCCTCTCCTTAATGGCCAATTTTAGTTCTCTTCGCCTAAGCTTATATTGGGCCTGCAGGATAAAGAACTCTGGCATTCCTCGCGCCCTCTGGTATTGACGTCTGCATTGGAGGCACCTCCTCCTCGACTCATTTATAGATGCATTCCACCAATATACAGGTGCCTTTTGTTTGTTGTGGCATCTACGGGCTACCATGCTGGCATCACAGGCTGCTAGTACGGCATCTACGAGCGTTTTAGCAAACTTGTTTGCGTTGCCGGTGAGGGGTGGGATTCTGAGGGATTCCTCGAATGTTGTGCTATTTAGAGTATCCACTCTAAACATTTTTACGTTTTGGTCAGTGGTTGCGTTTTCAGCGGGGCGGTTACCGATTGTGCACAAAATGGCTAAATGGTCGGTAGCCGTGTAATGGCTACACAATTGCCAGTTGGTCTGTGCTGCTAGTTGTCGGCTTGCAAATGTGACGTCGATCACTGATCCGTAGCCAGCTCTGCAGAATGTGTGCCTGTTGCCCGTGTTTAGCACGACAAGTTCGAGTGAGGCGAGACTCTCAAGAATTGTGCGGCCCCTGGAGTTTGTTCGGGCGCTGCCCCATTCTTTGGACCACGAGTTAAAATCACCTGCTACTATTGTTTTGCCCTTTCCTCTGGCATCCAGAGCAAGTTGATCCATTACCGACTCGAATTCTTGGGGGGTAAGACTTGGTGCCAGGTAGCAGCTGTACACCCATATGTCACCTATGTATGCTCTGACAAAACCTCTATGTGCGTAGATATGCTGCATAGGCGGAGTACGATTGCCGCACAACCAGATTGCAGCTTTCCCCGAAGAGTCTGTTGCCCATGAGCTGCCAGGCCGAGTTTTGTATGGCTCGCTCAGAATTGCCACGTCTATATTCATTTCCCTTACTGATTGCGCTAGTAAATCATGCGCCGCCGCACAATGATTTAAATTTAGTTGTAGTAGCTTCATAGATTTTGTTGCTGATTCGCTCCTGCACTCGCCATTGGGCAACGTCGGCTGCCAGTGTAATGCCCCACCTGTTGTCGTTTGGCGTCTATGCAGTTGAAGCAGACAGGAAAGTTGCTGCATGAGGCTGCCTTGTGGTCTGTAGCCCCACATTTGAGACACCAATTTGTGCGATCGATTGAGCTACTGCATTTTGCCGCCGTGTGGCCGAAGTTTAAGCATTTGTAGCATCTTTGCTTTGATTGCCGTTCCCGAATCGGGCAGTGCGACCATCCTATTGCAATTGATCCCGTCTTAAGCAAGGAGTCAGCAGTTGAGCGCGGCATTGATAAGACAGCCGACTGTGTATCACCAAAAGTATGGCGCAAACTTCGGACTCGCACATTTGCGGTGGCATCGCCAATAATTTTCGTTAATGCTTCTATAATATGGTCTGGAGATACCAGGGCATCGAGTTTGCGTATCTCAATCCAAGCTTCGGCTCCTAATGCTCTTACTGACGCTTGCTGGCCTAGAACTTGGCTAAGCTCGTTCCTCAGTTTTTGGCAGTCCGAATCGCCGTCTTGCTTGAGTTCTAGAAGCAGCTCGCCCTTGGCGGTCTTTCTTGTGCGCTTTACGTTGTTTTTGACTCCATCGAGTTTGCCATCGGTTCGCCTTGTAACCATACCAAGAATTTGGGCGTTAGAGAAACCCTCTTGGGCCTGGATCACGATGGCCGCAGGCTTGTCCCTTCGAGCTGATTGCTTGTTAGGCCGCTTTCGAGACACCGTTTGCCATTCCGCATCCGCTTCGGCTGCATTGACTAAATTGGCCCACGATGTGTTTGTATTCGCCAAGTTGGTTTCCAGTTGTTCTGGTCGAGAACACTGCGTCGTTTTCCCACGTTTTGGTGGAGTTTTCCGCTGAGTGGCGGCATCCTCTCTCTGGCGTTTGGGCGTAGCTGATTTAACTGGCTGGCTCAGACTTATGGGATAACCCAGATGGTTATTCATCACCGGTGTTGTTTGCGTGGCGATGACGCCCTTTTGGACCATTTTTGCGGGGTGGCTATCGGTCATTTTTCGGCACAGTGTTTCATGCAGTTCCATCATGCGCACTATTGAGTTTTTAGTACTCAGATTTACGTGACGAACTGGCTTTCTCCCATCGTCCGCTCTGTTGAACATACTGTCTAGCTGCCAGATCAGATTTCCCAGTTCGTTTAGCTCTTCTATTTGTGAAGTTACTACTGGAGCATCAAAGTTATTTAATGCTTGCACCTGTATAGCTCGTGCATCTGGGTTCTTTGCAACATTTACATTTACCGGCGTGTCTGTGCTTAGGGGTGGTGACCGCAAGAGCCGTGGACGACTGCCGAAAGCAGACTCTTCCCATTGGGTATTCTGCACGTCTGCCATTGCGCATCGGGCTTGGTGGTCGATGGATACCACAGATTTGTTCATATGGCTGGCTGGAGAGTATCGGTTGCAGTTTGTGAATTTAAATTTTTTAAATTTGAATTTGAATCCGAAGGAAGAAGAAGCTTCGAAACGGTTGGCCCAACGGTTGCCAATTTATGGCTAGGGGCTCCCCTATGTTTTCCTCGTTTTCCAACACTGGTGCCTCCCCCTCGCCTCTACCGGCTCCAATGGTCCAGCCAAGTGGAGTTTTAGCAAGCAAGTTTCGGGGCCAGCCCACAGGCGGCAGAGGAGTCCCCGCAACGAGGTACGTAGACAGTCCAAAGGAGACCCTTCTTGACGTCGAAGTTTAAATTTCAGGCCCTCTGGATGCGCAGAAAAAAACGATCTTGAAAGGGAGCGCCCGCGAGTATAGGACCGCACCACTTTTAACCACAAATGCACGTGTGTGCATATGTATGTGTGTGTGTGTGTATATGTATATATATGTATGTATATACATATATATGTATTTTTTTTTTTTTTTTTTTTTTGTCCACAATCGTTTCCATTATCCCCGACGGAACTACCTTTCAGTATTGCTTCATTGGGGGGAAACTCCACCTATGTCGGGGTTCGAACTCGAGCACAACAGAATTGTAGTTTTAGTATATGTATGTATATACATATATATGTATGTATATACATATATATGTATGTGTGTGTCGGTGTTACATATGTATATGTACATGTATATAAATAAATATAATAATATTTAAAACATTACAGAATTTAGAAACACTCACGTCGACAAATCACGTCAACATAAATGCCAAAAAAAATCTACATTCCAAGCAGCCACAAAAAGAACATCTGCCAGACGAACGGCAAGACTCAATTATGAAGATCCAGTTCATTCACCCAACGACGCACAGTTGGGCCTCTGCTCGGATAGCGTTGCAAAAATACTTTTTTTCATGATCACGTTTGGCAAAAATGATATATGCAATCGATATGAAATACTTCAGAGATTATGAATCCGAAAAATTTTTGAAATCGGTTGAGATTCATGGGTGCTAGAGGCGCCCAAAGTTGAGACATTTTTAGTGAAAAGGAAAAAATGATAATTTAAAAAAAAAAATCGCAACTTTAAAACTGAATATTGGGCGATTTCAACAATCGATCTTGGATTTTTTGGTTTTATCTGAAAAGTATGTTCTTTATTAATAGCATGTTTCATAAATAGGATTTTGGCTCACGGAAAGGATTTAATAGAATATCAGTGTTTACCACTTGGAGAGCTATCCGAAGAAGCACAGGACTACAAAGGTTCAGATACACTAATACATTAAAAACTTCTCGTGTTAGACAAAATAAAGACCTTTTTAACATGCTAGCAGCCTCTTCGGACCCACTTATTGCATCACTGAGACACGTGCGATCACGAAAGGATTTGGAAAATAGCAACTATAGTCCCGAAATGTTGAGTTTATTAGATACTATGTAAATATTGAAAATTATTTTGAAGAAAATCAGCCATCAATAGCAAATTTTCAAAATTAACCTAAAAAATTATAAAAAAAAATGTATTTTTCTTTTTGTAATTATGTTAAAAAATCAAACTAAAACATTAAAAAATGTTACATAGTCGTCTAAAACAATGAAAAATTCCATTTGTGATTGAAAAAACCCGGGTTTCGATCCATTTTTAAAGGAAAAACATGCTTAGAAATATTTTCTGACTTTGACCTTGAATATTACAGCACCACGAACACCCAGTACTTTTGACAAAAATTCATTTTGAAGATTAAGATATTCTTTATCATATGCTTTTTAAATTTTTGAAATCGCTTTATTGGTTTAAACGCTATGATTTTTGCAATGCTAAATGCCAGAAGGCCCCACTGTGCGACGTAGCAATGGATTCTGGAAATGCCTCAGTGTCACTTCCCACAACTATATCGACTCCAAACGTTACGCCTACAATAAGCAGCATAGCCAACAACCCAACATCTTTAAATCCAACTGACATCCTTGCCTTTATCAAGGAGCTACCTACTTTTGACGGCATCCCTAATAAACTGCAAGACTTCATTGTCAATGTGGAAGAAGTCATCGCTTTGATCAGAGGAACTGACCAGACACCATACAGCTCCCTTCTGTTAAGAGCCATCAGGAACAAAATCGTAGGTAGAGCTAATGACGCCTTAAAACTATCCAATACTGCACTCACCTGGGATGACATCAAGGCTAATCTCATACAGCATTATGGTAACAAGAAAAGCGAAGCTATGCTTATTCGCGATTTACAAAACTTTCCCGATAACTTGTCATTAGGTCAACTATTTTATAGTATTTTAAAAATAAGATCACAATTGACAGACATTTTACAAAACACAAATCAAAACTCAACTGACAAACCAAAATTATATGACGAGATATGCTTGAATACCTTTTTAATTAATCTACAAGAACCCCTTAAAACTTTAATAAAATCAAAAAACCCACAAAATATCAAGGAAGCCTATGAACATTGCCGTGTCGAAAAGACCTTCTATTCGCAAAAACCAAATACTAGCCAGAATTTTCGAGCACAGGTAACACCATACTTACGCCCCCAAAACATAAGAAATCAACCAAACAACAACCCCTATTCTAACAATAGAAGCCAATTATTTAGAAATAATTCAACCATTTCTCAGCCTAACATTAACAACCAGGCTAATAACAACTACCATAATAGAAATTCAACTGTAAATCCTTTCAATTCAACAGGCCCAACTAGGAACCAATTACACAATATCAATGAGCAACAATCTTCAACTGAACTTTGTAATATTAATGACGCAGGAAATTTTTTCGAAACTGCCTCCGAGAACCAACAGGGTACTTAACAAAAAAATCACACGGATCGACACTCCCTTTTATATGGATAAATTCCGTTACAACTCAACCCATAAAATTCTTAATAGATACAGGTTCCACAAATTCATTTGTAAGCCCAACCATAGTGAGCAATGTCGATCGCAAAACTCTTGATAATCCTATAACTGTACAGTCAGTGTTGAACCAACACGTCATAAAAGAAAAAACCACGATTCAATCATTTAAAGAGTTTAATGAACAAATGAAGATAGACTTACTTCTTTTTGATTTTCCCCCACATTTCAAAGGTTTGCTTGGGATGGATGTCCTTAGAAAGTTAAAAGCCAATATTAATCTGGACAGTTTTTGTTTAGAAACTCCAAAATCATGTTTAAAAATTTGTTTACAAGACAACCCAGTAACCGAAGTACATATTTCCCAGCTTCTTCAAAATCTTTAATAACCCTTCCGGTCCAGATGAAGGAAGGTAATTTCTACACTCAACAGACAATGTATAATAAGCACTTAGAGATTTCAGAAGGTCTATACAATTCAGTTAACGGATACAGCAAGATGGTAATCGTAAATAATTCACTTGAAGATCAGCAATTATATTTAGAATAGCCATTAGAAACCATACCCTATGATCAAAATCACTATATTGAAATATACAATATAAATTCGGACAATCAAAGTCTCCCACATGTCCACACGTTACCAAATTAAAAACCGATCACCTAAACTCCGAAGAAAAAATTGCATTAATACAACTCTGTAGCAAGTACACAGACCTTTTTTATGACGACAATCAAAAACTAACATTTACCAGCGATATTAAACATTATATACGCACAACTGACGACACGCCAATCTTTGTTAAATCATATCGATACCCCTACGCCTTAAAGAAAGAAGTAAAAGATCAAATAGACTCAATGCTAAAGCAAAACATAATTAAGAACAGTTATTCGCCTTGGAGCGCCCCTGTTTGGGTAGTCCCAAAAAAATCGAACTCCCCTGAAACGCAGAAATGGAGATTAGTTTTAGATTATCGTAAACTTAACGAAAAAACAATTTCAGACCGTTATCCAATTCCAAATATAAATGAGATTTTAGACCAACTTGGTAAATCTAATTACTTCTCAACTCTTGATTTAGCTAGTGGATTTCACCAGATTGAAATGAACCAAGCAGATAGGAGCAAAACAGCTTTTACAGTCGAAGGTGGCCACTTTGAATTCATCCGTATGCCGTTCGGGTTGAAGAATGCACCTGCAACGTTCCAAAGAGTAATGGACCATGTCCTTGGAGATCTAGTAGGTTCCATTTGTTTAGTATACCTAGACGACATTATAATTTTTTCACCATCTCTACAAAAACACCTGATAGATATAAGGCAAGTATTTGATAGACTCAGATCCGCTAATCTTAAGCTACAAATCGCAAAATCTGACTTACTTCTGAAAGAAGTTAATTTTCTAGGTCATATTGTAACTCAAGATCATTTTCTTTCACTCGTTGCAGAGGACGGACGTGTTTTTTTTGCGCTTATCAATTTTTATTTTTTTCTCGCGATTAAATACTTTTACAAATTTCTTAAATTCATTATCGGTTTAATTAATAATAATTTCAACATCCGAATTTTATTTTCATTTCGCGAATTCTTGCTGTCGCTTTTGTTTAAATTTAAATAAAATCAAAACTTACAACAATACTTGCATTAGCGGTGTTGTTGTTTTGCTTATCTCTTTTGCGTTTGTGTCTTTACCGTTTTAACTAACTCTCGCGCTCTTGCGTACTAATTGTTGTTGCATGTGTTTGACGCGCTCTCCCGCTCTTTCCTATTCTTGATTGATTTGCGCTCTCGTCTTTTGCCTACCCGCGACTCTGTGATAGGTTTTTTTGTTTTTGTGCTTTCATCTCTTTTTATTCTCTAGTTGTGAAGGCTTACTCTGCACATTAACCCTTGTGTCAGAACTGGTCAGTATATTCTTATACACAGAATTTTAGCCCTTAGAATTTTTATTTTTTATTTTTTGTATTTCCTTTTTTAATTAAATTAAACTTTTTGATAAAATCGTTGTCTGCTCAAAAAATAGTTGCATAGTTGCCACTAATGCGGTTGACTCTCATGATTATATTCTGTGTTGGTTGTGTGACAATGCGGTTCACGTTAAGTGTGCAGGTTACACAGGCAGAATCAAGGAGCCTATTGCTAAAGGTGGTGGCTTAAAATATGGATGTGATGCTTGCTGGGAGGTCGAGAATGAGATGCGCTCTTTTATGAGGCGGACTAGAGATAGTTTTGACACTTTAAGGGCAGGTTTTAATAAACTCCAAGTGGAGTTTACTGCGGTGGAGATTCAGTTCAGAAGTTTATCGCTTATGAATGAGTCTCCGAAACGTAAAAGGACCAGTCCTTGGGGTGTTTCTGCATCTATAGACCCGCCAGCGTCTCTTATCGTCCCCGACCGGTCTCATGCACCGTCCACTCCTAATGTACAGCAATTGATTTCGTTTAAGAGCCCGGTTGTGAATGCTATTAGTAAGGAATTACCGGTATCACCTGGGAATGATCTCTTAAAAACGATGCCTATTGTAGTGTCCGATGTGTCCGGGCAATTACCCATTCCAATGGAAATTGCCGATAGTTCTAAAAGTATCGAGGGCCCCGTAAACAAGTTGACGCTGCAGTACGTGACTTGTCCAACGTTACTGCTGCGGCTGACGCTTCGGGACCGCGGCCTCTCGTTGGCATACCACCAAAGAAACATATATTTGTTTCTAGGCTAGACCCTGTTGTCACATCTGATGATGTAATAGCCTATATTCGGAAGAAAGTTAACGTCTCGAATATTGCGGTGGAGAAGTTTAAATTTTCTTACTCTCGGGACATTTCGTCCTTTAAAATTAGTGTTTCTGCCAATATCTTCGACACTATATGTCGAGAAGATTTTTGGCCAAAACATATACTAGTTAAGAAATACACTGTGAAAAAGAAAAATCGGAAACCGATTCGCTTGCCAACAACAGTAACTAATACCATTCCTGCCACATCAGCATCTGCTGGTGTGTCAAAAAACTAGCTTCGTCCCTTAACCTGGGTTACCAGAACGTTAGAGGGCTGAAATCTAAACTTTCTAATCTCTATGTAGATAGTCTTTCTTTTGAACATAACATTCTAGCTTTTACAGAGACGTGGCTAAAACCTGATATTGCTGATGCATCGGTTTTTTCCACAAACTTTTCTATATTCAGACGTGACCGGATTTCTCGTATAGGTGGTGGCGTTCTGATAGCTGTTGATGCTGCTTTATCATCTGAAATGATTCAATTTTCTAGTACCCAGGAGATTGAGTTTGTCGGTGTTAAAGTAAATTTGAAATCTTTTAATGCTTCCATTACTTGTTCCTATATTCCACCATTGTCAGACATGGTGGTATACTTAAATCATTTAGAGGCAATTCAGTTTGTCTCCTCTTTAGTTTCCAGTCAAGACTTGCTCATAGTTGTAGGTGATTTTAATTTACCCGCTTTAGCATAGTCACTAACAGATGAATCTACCACGTTGCTGCCCTCTTTGTCACATGACTTTATTGATGGCCTTTTAGGCTTATCTTTATCCCAAGTCAGATTATGCTCTGTATACAGTCGTTCGTTCAAAATTCATAATGCTTAATACTCAATGCTATAAGAATTATCTTCAGCGGTGTAAGCTTCAGTTTTCTTCCGACCCTAAACAATTTTATAACTTTGTTAATTCTAAACGTAAGACCTCTGTGCACCCATCTTTTTTGTCTTTTCAAAATAAAAAAAGCAAGCACTGATCAGGCAATTGCCGATATGTTTGCGAGTTTTTTCAAAACAACTTATTCCTCAACGGAATATCGAGCAAGTCCGTATCCTTATCATTTAAAAAAGGCTAATTGCATTTTCAATCCAGTGATTGATGAAAGTTCTATTCTTAGCGAACTTAAATTAGGTAAACCTGTTTATTCTCCGGGGCCAGATAGTCTTCCTGGATGTGTACTCAGGTTCTGTGCAAACGCATTATGTAAACCCATTTTAAAATTGTTTCTATTGTCTGTCGAATCTTCTTCTTTTCCATCTATTTGGAAGGAGTCGTATATCATTCCTCTGCTTAAAAGTGGCAAAAAGTCCGCAGCCTCTAACTATAGGGGTATCTCAAAATTGTCCGCTATTCCGAAAGCTTTTGAGAAAATTATAACTTCTCAATTGCAACATTTTCGCAGCTCTATTATTTCGCCATCCCAACATGGGTTTGTGAAACGTAGATCTACAACCACTAACCTTTTAGAATTTACATCAGTAATTATCAAGGGGTTTAAAAATGGTAAACAAACTGATGTAATATATACTGACTTTAGCAAAGCCTTTGATTCCGTTAATCATACCCTATTACTTTCTAAGCTGAGCGACATTGGGTTTCCACCCCTTTTCCTTTCTTGGGCTCGTGAATATTTAACAAATAGAAAACAGAAGGTACTTTTTAAGTCTTCTTTTTCCGTTTCCATTCCTGTGACTTCTGGTGTTCCCCAAGGTAGTCATCTTGGCCCCCTGCACTTCACACTATTCATTGACGATCTTCCATCAGTCATTGTTCATTCGCGTGTGCTTATGTATGCTGACGATGTCAAGCTTTGTCTTACTCATAAAGATACAGATTCATTTTGTCGGCTACAAGCTGATCTTAAAAACTTTCAATCCTGGTGCCAGTTTAATCTACTAAATCTTAACACTACCAAATGTAAGGTAATGACTTTTTTCCCTAACTCTCCTCAACTGGTCACTTATTTTCTAAACAATAGCCCTTTAGAACGTTTAAATAATATAAATGATTTGGGCGTACTTATGGACCATAAGTTAAATTTTAACACCCACATTTCCACCACGGTCGCAAAGGCCATGAGTGTCCTGGGTTTCATTAAAAGATGGTCAAAAGAATTTGATGACCCCTATACAACTAAAGTTCTTTTTACTTCGCTTGTCCGTCCTATTTTAGAGTATGGATCTTGCATTTGGTCACCTCAATATGAGTCGCACCAAATTAGACTTGAATCCGTTCAAAGGCAGTTTTTGCTATTTGCTCTTCGTGGCTTAAGCTGGGATCGCAATGTCAATTTGCCTTCGTATTCTAGTAGACTTCTCTTGATTAACCTTCCGTCCCTAACTAACCGTAGAATTATGCTTGGTGTCATTTTTATGCACAAGCGCCTAATTGGTGATATCGACTCGCCTGAGTTATTAGCTCAGGTGAATCTGTCGGTACCATGTAGACGGAGTAGACATCCTTTGATACCTTTATCCCTTAGTCGTTGTTCTTCTAACTATGCTATGCATGAACCTTTTAGGGTCCTCTGCTCTGATTACAACCTTCTATTCCCTGTAATCAGCTCAGAGTTTTCTATTAATATGCTTAAAACATCTATCCTATCCCATTTAGTTAATAGATAGCTATAGTATTATTTGTTTGTCTGTTTTTTCTATTGTGTATTTGTCCACGCGATTCGTGCCGTGCGTTATACGGCTGCACCCCTCGTTCGGTCGGGTGGGAGGTGGGCAGTTATCTGCTTGGGCTCGCGCGTAACAGGCTATGTCCTGGTGTCGTAGGGGCCACTTGAACGTACTGCGCATAGTATCGTCAACGTCCGCAATAAAAATGAAGCAAGTAAGTCGACTCGTCGACTTGGGTATACCATACACATGGTGAAACAAATATTTCAAATTTCGAAGACCAAATGGATGTCTATTAAATTGTTTTTACAAGTCTTATACTATGTGCTATCTCGCTCACTCTACAAACACACGAGCACTCTAGCGCCGCTACTATCCAACGGCCAATTCTGGCCTTGTGGACCGCGTAGTAAAATACGTTCATACGCATATTTTACATGTTTCTAGTCCGATTTCAATAAAATTAAAATTGTAGTTTTGTAGAAATAGATAAGATAAATTAGTCTGCCAAATTTAAATGCGATAGTCAAAAAACTACAGGAGGAAATCGGTTTTTTCTAAATTATGGAGGCGGAAGTGGGCGTGGCAAAATGTGAAAATATATAAATTCTCCGCGCATACTATGCCAGTATACATACTAAATTTGGTGACTTTAGCTTTGTTAGTTTTTGATAAAATCAGTTTTGTTTAATTTGCGGGGGCGGAAGTGGGCGTGGCAAAATGTTTAAATAGCCAATATCTGCGCGTCTATTTAGCTAGTCTACATACTAAATTTGATGTTGGTAGCTATCATAGTTTTTAAGGAAATCACTTTTATGTATATTCCGGGGGCGGAAGGGGGCGTGGCAAAAAGTTTAAACAATTAGTTTCTGCGTGGTAACTAAACGGGTATACAAACTAAATTTGATGTTTTTAGCTGTTATACTTTTTAAGAAAAATAGTTTAATGTGATTCCTGGGGGCGTAAGGGGGCGTGGCCGAAATTCCAATTAACTCTGAACATGTGCATACTACACGAGTATGCATACCAAATTTGGTGGCCCTAGCTCTTATAGTCTCCGAGATCTGCGTGTTCATACAGACGGACGGACTGACGGACGGATGGACGGACGGACGGACGGACGGACGGACGGACGGACGGACGGACGGACAGACGGACATGGCTAGATCGACTCGGCTGTTGATCCTGATCAAGAATATATATACTTTATAGGGTCGGAGAAGCTTCCTTCTGCCTGTTACATACATTTTGGCGACTTTAATATACCATTTCACCCTATGGGTGTATGGTATAAAAAAAAAAAAAAAAAAAAAGATGGGGTCAAGCCTAACCCAAATAAGATAAAATCCATTCAGGAGTTCCCTATCCCAAAAAACAGAAGACAAATTAAATCATTTCTAGGTCTTCTTGGCTATTATAGAAAATTTATTAAAGACTTTGCCCGCATAACAAAGCCACTAACACAACAATTAAAAGGTACAAAAGCAGTAACAATTGATGAAGAATAGTGTAAAACTTTTGAATTCTGTAAGACATTACTTTGTAATAATCCAATATTGACCTACCCAAACTTTAAAGAACCCTTTATATTAACTACTGATGCAAGCAATTATGCCATCGGCGCTGTTTTATCCCAAAAATTATCTGAAGCGACCTATTTCTTACGCCAGTCGCACATTATCCGATGAAGAAACCCGTTATTCAGCTACAGAAAAAGAAATGCTTGCAGTCCATTGGGCAGTAAAACACTTCAGACCCTACTTATTCGGAAAAAAATTTATATTAGTTTCAGACCACAAACCATTAACATGGAACACAGGACCATTTTCCACCAACGACAAGGTCGCCCGTTGGAAACTACAATTACTAGAATACGAATACGAATTTCAATACAAAAAAGGCTCTCAGAACGTAGTTGCAGATGCACTGAGTCGTATCCGACCCGAAGCAAATATTATCGTTAACAATATAGATGTCGAAAATTTTTCAAATAACAAAGTAACATCTTCTCTGTATAATCTTGCATCAAGCATAATAATTGTCGAAAAACCACTTAACGATTTTAATTTGCAGATTGTTTTAGCTGAAGGTTCTCCTGCTTCTTACCAGGTTTCTACTCCCTTTAAAAACAAATTAAGGAGAACCATCACAGAACCCAGACTTAACTCAGATACTGTAGTAGACATTTTAAAAAAAATTTTAAAGATTAACAGGACATTAGCAATTCACACATCAGACAGTATTTTTCAAATAGTACAAGATGTGTTCTCTAAACATTTTTCTCACAATAAATTATTTAAATTACTTAGGTGTACAACTCTTTTAGACGATATTACTAATACGACCGATCAAGAAAAAATAGTCAATGATTATCACAATAATAAAAATCACCAGGGTATTGATGAAACATTAATGCACCTCAAAAGAAAAGTCTACTTTCCACATATGAAAAGCAAAATAGAGCAAATAATAAAGGGTTGTGAAATTTGCCTCACACTTAAATATGATAGACAGCCGCAGAAACCACCTTTTGAAGTACCAGAAACTCCTTGCAAACCAATGGACATAGTCCATATAGACATATACACGATAAACAAAAACTATAACCTTACGCTAATAAATAAGTCTTCAAAATTTGCGTGAGCCTACCCTATACCCAACAGGACCTGCATAAACGTCGTTACCGCCATGAAACATTTTTTCAGCCTTTTTGGAATCCCTAAAAAAATAGTTTATGACCAAGGTGCGGAATTTTCTGGCAGTATATTTAAAGATTTCTGTAATCAATACGACATCCAATGTCATATAACTTCCTTCCTTCATTGTTTCCTTTGTCATTCATTGTACCCAAACGCATTGTAAACAATATACAGCATTTGTTTTAACATTTGGAAAAAAAAATTATTATAACATAAAATGCTACAAAAACAACTAGAAAAATTAAGCTTTCAGCATACCATTAGATCCTTTTGTGTTGCGTTGGAATCACAAGTGGACAACGACGGTCCGATGAACAAGCCCAAGTCACAAAGAAAATCAGCGGCATCCACCCCGACAGCCCCATTCTAAACGCATTTGCTTCATTTTGGGGAGGGAGGAGTTACCAGGAGGAGTTCTGTTCCCAGAACGATTGATAATTTATATATGATGATCATACATACACAAAACATACATACACAAAACATACATACATAAAACATACATACATATGATACACAAAACATACATACATAAAACATACACACAAAGATAGACAAAAGGTAGAGAATCCAAAAACATTATGAATAAAAAAGACACTTCTGTTTTAACATCTGAATCGAACAGACGTTTGAGTTACTCGGGGAAAAACTAAATACACACACATCTCACACACCCTCATTGAAACCATCTAGCTCCCGGTGGTAATTCGCGCAGTCATTAATTGTTTAAAATTTCAGGCTTACCCACTTTCGCCTTCGTAATATAGAGAAAAGGGATTTCCCGTAGCAATTTTTCAACTATCGATTCAAAATTCAGAACAGTAATTAGCCCTATTAATATATACCAAATTTGACACGATTCCGACAAGAATCATGGAAAATAAACGAGTTTTACTTGGTGGTCCATAAGGGCGAAATCGGCTGTAGACTAGTGGCGGCGCTAGAGCTCTCGTGTGTTTTTGTAAGAGTGCGCGAAATGGCTATAAGGCATGCAAAACGAATTTAATAGGCATACATGTACTCGAAGTTAAAAATATTTGTTCGAATGGTGCATGGTATACCGCGGTCGGTTAGACGGCTGACTTAATTTTTTTAACTATTTGATATGGTACTCCGATCCTGACAATTTTCACACTTTATCTTACCCGGGTTATAAGTAGCTCAAAACCCAAGTTTTATCTCGATAGCTCTCAAATATCAATTGTGCTTAGTTTGTTTACACTTCCGCTGGTGTTGTTCGCTTGACTCCCTTGTGTTTTATTTCCATAATTCGCCAAATTAATCAGTTAAAACAGTTTTTTTCTTTTTCGTGATTAGTGTTTGGTGCATTTACATATTTTTTTTTTTTTTTCTTTTTCTTTCGTCATTGCTTCTGCAGTTGCTCCCCTCATCGCCCCCATCATACCATCAGTGCTAGTGGCTTTGTTGTTCTCTCTGCTTTGTGCTTGTGCTTAGCTTCTCTCCCGCGTAATCACTTTTGTAAGGCCGCCTCTCAAAGCTCGGCTTATAACTGTTCTTGCACTCTCTGTTGTGCTGTGCACTCTAGCTGTGTCTTTGTTTTATTTGTAATTATTGATTATTTTATCAATAATTATCTTTGTGCTGTGAATTTAATTTTTCTATATATTCTTATATATATATAATTTTTTTTGCCTTTCTTTCGGCTTTTCAATGGCTTGTTGTCTACCTAATTGCAAACATTCTGATCGTTTTGATGATCAGTACAGAGCAATATCTTGTTGGCTCTGCGATAATCTTATACACTTAAAATGTGCTGGCCTCAATGGCCGCGACTACGACAAATTTTCTGGTTTGTCTGTTTCTAAGCCTGAGCTTGGCTTAATGCGCTGGACTTGCCCATCTTGTGCTAGCCAGCAGCTTGATTTTAGCCGTATGTATAGGGATCTTCGTTTAAGGTTTCTTTCTTTAAACAAACTGGCCAAACAGCTGTCAAACGAGTGTGACTCTAGCGTTCAATTATTGTCGCAATTCAAATTTGTTCCACCTTCTGAGAAATTGCACAAGAAATGTACCCTTGAGTTGCCTCGTAAGCAGTCGCCAGCTCTCTCTATTACTTCCTCTCCGATTTTACTTTCGCCTACACCATCTTCTTGTCCCTCTTTATGCTCTTCTTTTCAGATTGAAGTACCCATTACAAGCCCTGGTGTACCTCAATCTATCCCTCACGGGAACTCTGATCAATCACAGGATCATGCCGGCTCTCAATCACTTGCGGATCCCAATGCTCCTCCGCCTCCACTAACTGTAGTGCCTCATCGCAAACAATTATTTATTTCTAGGCTTGCTCCAGATACTTCTGAGTCGTCTGTGGCAGCTTACATTGGTAATATTTGCCCTGCTAAGGTTTTAATTCAAAAGTTTAAGTTTTCTAGGCCTCGCGAAATCTCCTCTTTTAAAATTACAGTACCAAATGAGTACTTCTCAGCTATGGTTGACCCTAATTTTTGGCCAGAGGGCCTAGTTGTACACGAGTTTGCGCCCAATAAGCGCTCTCGTCCGTTGCCTGTCCACCTTCCTACTTTATCTTCTGCTTCAAAAAACTAATAACGTCTAGTCTTTGCATTCATTATCAAAATGTAAGAGGACTTCTTACCAAGCTGTCGAACCTTTTCTGTGATAGCCAAACCTTTTCGGCTGACATATTAGCTTTCTCTGAAACTTGGCTTAACTCCTCTGTTTTAGATAATGAAATTCTTTCTAATAATTTTATTTCTTATAGGCTTGATCGTGTTGGTCGTCGTGGCGGTGGAGTACTCATTGCTGTAAACTCGAATCTGTCTTCAAGTGTGGTGCCGATTGATCTCCCCTTAGGTGTTGAGTTTATTTGCGTCGAAGTTACATGTTCTAACTTTAGCCTATATAATTAAATATTCGATTTTCTCGATAAGGAAAAAAAAGATATTTTTCGTGAGTTAAGTAACGTACTTTATTATTTGAAAGGAAACTTAGAACTGGTTACAAAAATGTCTTATGGTTATATTTATAGCTAAATTTGGGAGCCCTTTGGTGGCGTGGTTGATACTTCGACGATTTGATTGGTCCGACTTTAAATGCTGAGTTAGCGTTCTCACGCCTTTGGTTGTTAGGGGGGACAATTATTATTTCAAGTGTTCGATTGTTTATGTTAATTTTTATGGATTAGCGTTCATACGCTTTGGTTTTGAGGGGGACAATTATTACTTCAAGTGTTCGATTGTTTATGTTAATTTTTATGGATTAGCGTTCATACGCTTTGGTTTTGAGGGGGACAATTGTTTACGTTATGATTTTTAGGGGCCGAAATATTTATATGTTATTGGGTATTGGAGTCGGATATATGACTCCCCCATCCTAAAGAAAATAGCCTGTCCTCAGGCGGATACATTGGGATATAGCGAGGGATTTTTCTCAGCTGTAAATATTGGAGTGTCAATTTTGTTTATAATTTGGGACTCGATTTTTTCAACAATTGGGGTTTCGATTATGTCTGTGGGACCACGATTGTTATTTGATCGGAAATGCTTAATAATTAATTTTTGTGGCATTGCCTTAAACTTATAGATTAAGTATGTAATCAAACTTATTATAGTAAGTATAAAAGTGGTTAATGTAATAGTTTGAAATGCAGTATAATATTTCGTATGTTCGTTAATTATCTCTTTTGTTTGGATAAAGGAAATAGGTTCTAGCCTGGTGATATTGTTTGTTACATAAATGCTTTGGCTATAGTCAAGTAATGAATTTATTATTGATATTTCGTTTAGTTGTAAGGCACAATCGTAAATTTTTATTATGTTATTGCCTTCTATTATTAATTCGTTGTTTACGCAATTTTGATTAAGTTTAGTTTTTGGTAGATTCCATGTTACAATTATGTTTGGTTCAATGTAATTAGTTTGAAAATTCTTATATGTCTTAGTGTATTTACAAGTGGTTGGGATTTGATTTAAAATGCCTATTATACATTCGTTAGTTTCTATTTGTTTTGTGTTTTTATTGAACAAAGTGTTGTTATTAAAATAGTATTTATCGTATGAATTTTCTGTCAAAATATTTTTATTCTCGTCTGGATAAGGAAGTATCTCAAAGATAGGGGTTTTTATTACTTCTTGAGGAATGTTTGAAATGATAAATATCTCGTTTGAATTTAGTTTAAGCCAATAGTTTTTCCGAATTAACATGACTTAAGTGATTATGTTTTAAAAGTTTTGGGTTGAAAATTCCTAGTCTAGTGAGCTGCATGCCCATTTCTATGTCTTCAATGTATTCTGTGAAATGCTCAAAATTAAAGATTAGAACTTCTAATCTTACTTCTTTTTCTTTTTCTTCCCTGAGGCTGTTTATTACTTCTAAACCTTTATTAACAGTGTCTATTACGTAATTTAGTTCGTTTGCTTGTACGCTATTGCTTTCAAGATTATTTATTTTTTCTTCTAATTCATCTTTATCTTCCTGATCAAGAGTACCAAAAAGATATTTGTATATTGAACCAATTCCGTTAATTAGTCCTCGTTTGTTACGTTTTACAATGTGTATTCCATTAATTTCCCTACTTAGTTTTTCTGTTAAGTATTGAATATGGATTATGTTTTTAAATTCTTGTGCTTGTTGCATTAAATTATTATATGTAATGTCTATTAGAGTTAAGTTCACTTTTAAATAATGATATTCAAAGTTTGTCGGTAAGTCCATGGTTCCTGTTTTAAATATTAAGTAACCGTTTGGTGCTTTTACTGGGTTTATGTCAATGGATTGACTGCATGTTGATTTTAATGTTAAGAATAGCATGATGTAATAAAAAGTCATCTTGAGTTGTTGACCTGTAATTAATTAATTGTCGTATTTGCTTTTATTAACTTTCTTTTCTTCTTGAATTTTGATTTGTAGTGTGTAACTTTTTGTCCTCTATTTCTTTCTTCAAAATGTTTCTCGTCTAACTGATTTATTTCTCCTGTCTTTTTGAATGGGTTTGTCGTTTTTGACTTTACTAGTGGTGCTTGTTTAAATCTAGTGTCGATCTCGAAGTCGTGTCTATCTTCGTTTAAATTGTTTATTTGATGTATTTTTCTTGTTTGGGTATTATAGTCGGGGGATCCTGCATAGATAAAAATGTCCGCTGGTGTTCGGTTAGTTGTTTTATGTCTCGTCTTATGGTTGTATACGTAGAGAATTTTTTCAAATTTGAGCAATTTATCTTCGATGTCATTTTCACTATTAATAATTCTGAGTTTTTCATTTATTGTTTTATGGAATCTTTCTACATCTGAGATGCCGTTTTTACTTGATGTGATTTCTAACTTTACATTTTCTTCTTGTAGCCAATTTTTTAGTGCTATACACAGAAATGCTGAATCTTTGTCTGATTTTATTTCTATCGGTTTGCCCATTTCAGTGAATACTTTCATAATTGCTCTCTTGGCTTCTAACCAATCTCTAGACTTTACTTCTACAAGTGTTGCAAATTTCGAGTAAATGTCAATGCATGAGAGGAATTGTAAATTGTCGATCATGTAAAAGTCCATGACGTATTTTTCTCTGATATTAAAAAGTTCTGGTGTTATTTCAAAAGTTAGTTTTGTATTTCTATTTTCTGTCTTTGCGATATTGCATACTGAGCATTCATTAATAATGTTTTGAATTAGGTTTTGGAAATCGGGAAAATAATATTTTTCTTTAAACAAATTAATCGTTTTTTCAATTCCTGGATGTAATAATTCTTTATGTTGTTTTAGGATTATTTCTTTAAATTGTGCAAACGTTTGAAGGTCCTCTAACTTAATGCTAGATTTCGAGGTTTTTGTATTTGCGTTTGGTTGTATTATTTCGATAAAAATCTTGTTCATTATGAAAATATAGTACAGTGTTCTTACTGCAGAGATATCTTATGATTATATCCCTTGCGTAAGCATTGGTCATTTCTTTGTATGTTATTTTTATGTTTGTTTTGTAAAAGTAAGTTGTTGTTTCTGTTTTGTCTTCTGAACCTCTAATGAATTCTATTTGTCTGTTATAATAATTAATGGGTCTTTCTACTATTGGAATGTAGTTTTCATTATCCCCGTGAGCACTATGTATTGTAGCTGCTGTGCTTTCTGTTGATCCTAAAAAGTTTTCATCTATTTTAACTCTGGAAAGGGCATCTGCTACATGATTTTCTTTGCCAGGTAAATATTTAATTTTGTAATCAAACTCATTTAGTCTTACTTTCCATCTTTGAAGTTTCATATTTGGTTCTTTTATATTGTTGAGCCATACTAAAGGCTTATGGTCGCTTAGAATCTCGAACTTTCTACCGAAAAGGTATGGCCTAAAATATTTAGTTGCCCATACAATAGATAGTAATTCGTTTTCTATGGTTGAATAATTAAGTTCGTGTTCGTTAAGTGTTCTACTACCATAAGAAATAGGTCTATGGTCCTGTGAAAGGAACGCACCTAAAGCTATGTTGCTGGCATCTGTGGTTAAGAAAAATGGTTTTTTGAAATCGGGATATGCAAGTATAGGATCATTCATAAGGAGATATTTTAATTTCTCAAAGGATGAAATATAATTTGGGTCGTTTATATTTATTTCAGCTCCTTTCTTTAATCCTAGAGTTAATGGTTTTGCAATATGTGCAAAGTTGGGTATAAATTTCCTGAAGAATCCGCATAATCCTAAGAATGATTTAATTTCTTTTGGAGTTTTGGGTATCGGAAAATTTTGAATTGCTTTGACTTTGTCTGGGTTAGGTTTTATACCTTCTGTTGTTATTATATGACCAAGGAATGCAGTTTCCTTTTTCATAAATTCGCATTTGTCAAGTTGGAGTTTAAGATTTGCTTCTCTTAGTTTGTTAAATACCTTTCTGAGTGATAGTATGTGTTCCTCCAATGAAGTGGAGTACACAATGATGTCATCCAGATAAACAAGGCAATCCTTATAAATAAGGTCTTCCAAAAGATTATTCATGCATCTTTGGAATGTTGCTGGGGCATTTTTAAGACCAAATGGCATACGTGTGTATTCGTAATGGCCATGTTTAGTTGAGAAAGCTGTTTTTGCAATAGATTCAGGATCCATTTGAATTTGATGAAATCCCTTAGCTAAATCAATGGTGGTAAAGTATTGGCATTTTCCTAGTTTGTCGAGAATTTCGTCCATGACTGGAATTGGAAATTTGTCGTCTATTGTGACTTCATTTAGATTTCGATAGTCAATGACTAATCTGAATTTTTGTTTCTTGGAAGCATCTCCTTTTTTTGGGACGATCCAAATGGGTGAACAGTAGGGGGAGTTCGATTTTCGAATGATACCCTGTTCAATCATTTCATTTATTTGTTTGTTGACTTCCATATCAAATGTTTGGGGATATTTGTATGGTCGTTTATAGATTGGGTCCTCATGTTTTGTATGAATAGAGTGCTTTATTGTACTCGTGAAAGTCAAATTTTCACCTTCGCGATACTGAATGTCACTGAATTCGTACAAGACCTTTTTTAATTTTTGAGTTTCTTCGTTGTTTAAATGGTCGAGTCTATACTCATTGCTTTCTATTATTTCGTTTTCAATCGCAAAATTTGTTTCCGGGTCCCTTTCTGTGGGTGGGTCCAAAACTTCTATGTTTTGTTCTTCTTCTATTTCTTCAACATCTCTAAAGTAAAATGTATAGTTTCCTAATTTTGCGTATTCTTCTTCATAATTTATTTGTGCTTTGCAGGCTTTTAGGAAGGTTCTGCCTATCAACATGTCGTATTTATTTGAAAATTTATGGATATAAAATTTTTGTTCTGTCGGACAAAGTTTGCTGGGTGCAAGGAAAATAATTTCTTTTAGTTCTACTGCTCCTTCAATCATGTGAATTTTGGAATCTCCTAAATAGGTTTTGAAATTAAAAAAGTTTTCGGACATTATATTGATTGAAGAGCCTGAATCGACTACACATCTCAAAGGTTTATTGTTCATTATTATTCTGATGAAGGACTTGTCTTTATCTCTTCTTCCGATTGATCCGAGGCATTCTGATGAAAATTTTCGGATGTATCCATTTTGCTAATTCCACTATTACTTTCTCTTTGCCTTTTTGTAGGCTGGTTTGCTACATTATTCTTTGAATAGTTGTTTTGCTGTTGATTATTCATTGGATTTTGAGCCCTTTCAATATTTAGTTTCTGTTGAAATTCTTGGAATAGTTTTTGGTTTGGTATTGTATCTGATTGCTTTGTTTGAGACGGAATTGTACTATTGGGTACAAAAGTTTTTCCACTTTTTTGATTCTGATTTTGGCTTTGATTTGACTTTCTTATTTCTGTTATACTATTTTCGTATAACCCTTCTCTTTGAGCTACTTGTTTCAATTTACTGATTGTGGTTATATCGTATCTAGCTAATGTCATGAATAGTCTATCGGGTAATTTTTTATTTATTACGTCTTTGATGGTGTTATTTAACGCGTTTGTATAGAGCGCGGTGTTATTCGCGTCGTTTTCTAGACTTAATTTGTTTGTTATAATGTAAGACTTATCTTCTAATTCGTTGATAAGGAGTGTCCTTAGTTCCGGCCAGGTGTTAGATTGTCCGATTTGTGAGAGTCGTTGTGCTTCTCCGGTAAGCTGCATCTCGATAGCACTGAACAGTATGTTATGCTGCCTTATATCGTGGGTTGGATATAGGTGCATAATAAAATCGATCCTCCTTATAAACGACGTCAGATTTTCTGGAGCTCCATCGTAATTTGCCACTTGTCTTAATGAAGACAGTGCTTGGTTGAGGTGGGCTTCTGTGAGTTCTACAGCCATTGTATATCTTTTAAATTTTTTGATTTTTCTGGATTTTAGTGATGGTTTGTTTTGGTTTTTTTTTTTTTTCTGTGTTTTAGTGATGGTTGTTTTGTTGATCTTCTGGGTTTTTTTTGTGGTGTTTTGTTTTGTTAATTTTCTGGGTTTTAGTTATGTTTTATTTTGGATTTTGGTTTTTTGTTCGCACACAAGTTGGCGGTTTTTGTTCCTCAATTGGATTTAATAGTTGTAACACACAGTTAATATTTCCGCGCACAGTTGGCAGAAAGTATTTTTCACTGTTGTAGACTTTTGAGCACTACCCGTAAATTCTTGATGTCGGATCGGAAATTTATTTTGTAGTGATTATTCACTAATTCTATGTAACGCACAGATAACAGTTCTACACGTCGCACGGATAGAATAACAGTTCACTACAATAGTTATTCACCAGTTCTATGTAACACACGGATAACGATTCTATATGTAACACGGATAGAATAACTTTTTTCCAATCCTACCGACTGCGCCAATTAAATATTCGATTTTCTCGATAAGGAAAAAAAAGATATTTTTCGTGAGTTAAGTAACGTACTTTATTATTTGAAAGGAAACTTAGAACTGGTTACAAAAATGTCTTATGGTTATATTTATAGCTAAATTTGGGAGCCCTTTGGTGGCGTGGTTGATACTTCGACGATTTGATTGGTCCGACTTTAAATGCTGAGTTAGCGTTCTCACGCCTTTGGTTGTTAGGGGGACAATTATTATTTCAAGTGTTCGATTGTTTATGTTAATTTTTATGGATTAGCGTTCATACGCTTTGGTTTTGAGGGGGACAATTATTACTTCAAGTGTTCGATTGTTTATGTTAATTTTTATGGATTAGCGTTCATACGCTTTGGTTTTGAGGGGGACAATTGTTTACGTTATGATTTTTAGGGGCCGAAATATTTATATGTTATTGGGTATTGGAGTCGGATATATGACTATATATCTCTTGTTCATATATTCCTCCAGCTTCTGATATCATGATCTACGTGCACCATGCTGATGCTTTACGAACTATTTTTGGTCGTCTTAAAGATCGTGATGTTCTTATAGTTTTAGGTGATTTTAACTTGCCTAATATTTCTTGGCTTGTTGATGATAATCTATCTTTCTTAATTCCTTCATCTCAACATGTTTTTCTTGATAGCCTACTTGAATGTCCACTATATCAGTTGAATTCTTTCCTTAACTGTTCTAAAAGAATCCTTGATCTTGTTTTTGTCTCTGATCCCACTGTTAGTGCTGTATCGCAAACACAGCCACTAGTGAAACCTGAAGATCCTTATCATCCTACCATTGAAGTTACTATTTCTTACAATTCCGTTACTAATTTATTTAAAAACATTTCAAATTCTCGTCGTAGATGTTTTCGTAAAACAAATTTCAATCTTCTTAACAGCCTTATTTTCTCTTTTGATTGGTCGTTTCTATTTGAGTGCTGCGATATAGATTGTGCAGTGAAGTTTTTCTATTCTGCTCTTAATTCTCTAATTGATAAATGCGTTCCTTATGTGAATGTCTCTACCGTCTCCAGCTCGCCAGTCTGGTTCACACGTAGGCTCTCTAATCTTCGCAACATTAAATCGAGATATTTTAAAAGATTTAAAAAAACTGGTTCGCGACTTGACTATGCAAATTATTGTATAGCTAAATCTCAATTTTGTCTTTTAAATACTCAATGCTACAACAATTATCTCGTTCGCTGTAAGGCTGAATTTTATAATAACCCCAAAAGATTTTACAACTTTGTCAATTCCAAAAGACGCTCTAATGTCCTACCTTCCACCTTCAGACTTAACGATCAGTCTGCTAATAATGATTTAGATATTGCAGATCTGTTTGCTAAATTTTTTCAGTCGACATATTCTACTACTGCTTCGGATCCCACACCCTATCCCTTTTCAATCCCACATTTAAATTGTATGTTTTTTCCCAGTATTACTGAAGACTGTATTCTCTCTAGCTTGTCATCTATGAAGTCTTCCTTCGTTCCCGGGCCTGATGATATACCTAGTTGCATCCTTAAAATGTGTTCTATTTCCCTATCTAAGCCTTTAGCTCGGTTATTCTTTATATCGAGTGAGACTTGTAGATTTCCTGATATTTGGAAGGAGTCATTTATTATTCCGCTTTTTAAAAAGGGTTGCAAATCGGATGTTTCCAACTACCGTGGCATTGCCAAACTTTCGGCAATACCTAAACTGTTTGAGAAAATTATTACGTCTTCCCTTCAACATCTATCCAGATCCACTATTTCTCCTTGCCAGCATGGTTTCATGAAAGGTCGTTCGTCGCTTACCAACCTTTTAGAATTGACTACCCTAGTACACCATGGCTTCCGTAAAAAGTGTCAAACTGATGTTATTTATACTGACTTCAGTAAGGCTTTTGATACGGTTGATCATTCTTTGCTTCTCGCGAAACTTAACATCATGGGTTTTTCACCAAAATTATTGGCTTGGTTAAAGTCGTATCTTATTGGCAGAACCCAAAAGGTGTCTTTTCGTTCCTCGATATCTAAAACTGTTCGAGTTACGTCAGGTGTACCCCAAGGCAGTCATCTGGGCCCACTATTATTTACATTGTTTATAAATGATTTGCCTTTGGCCTTGGCTCATTCACGCGTGCTCATGTTTGCGGATGACGTCAAGATTTGTTATTCCTATAATGATCCTTCTTTCCAACAGTACTTGCAATCAGATCTCGATGCGTTCTGTGATTGGTGCCACGTTAATAAATTACACCTTAATGCCTCTAAATGTTCTTTTATGACTTTCAGTCGTTTGTCTCCGCTCCTAGCTCATTACTCTATTAAGTCTGTTCTGTTAGATTGTGTTCCATCATTCAAAGACTTAGGCGTTATGTTTGACCCTAAACTTTCATTTAATGTTCATATTTCTTCAATTGTCAACAGAGCTAGCAGCCTTCTCGGCTTCATTAAACGTTGGGCCAAAGAATTTGATGATCCCTATGTAACAAAGGTTTTATACACTTCGTTAGTTCGCCCTACTCTAGAATATTGCTCGCCAGTGTGGAACCCGCAATATGATGTTCACCAGCGTAGTATTGAATCGGTACAGAAGCAATTCCTTAAGTTTGCGCTACGCGGTCTAAATTGGGACCCGGGTCTTCGCCTACCTTCTTATTCTGACAGACTTCTTCTTATTAATCTTCCTTCACTTTATAACCGTAGGCTTGTTTTTGGCATTCTCTTTCTCCATAAACTAGTCAACGGTGAAGTCATTTCTACGAATTTACTAGATACGCTGTATTTTTGTGTTCCCTCACGTCGGACCAGAAACTTTTTTCCTATTCACCTTAGTAGATGTCTGACTAACTACTCTCTTCACGAACCTCTTCGTGTTCTTTGCCAATCTTTTAACAACCTTTCTCACCTTATCTCTCCTCATCTTTCTGTCACTTCTCTTCGCGCTATACTTTTTAATCATCTACAGCGAAACCAATGAAAATATTCTGGACTTGGATTGGCTGCAACTCATCCCTGGCCACATTGGCTGTGAATCGGGGCATAGCTGGCACCTTGTGCAAATAAAACACCTCCACCGGGCTGGGGATGTTTAGTTGTATATAAAGCTAAGCTACCTTCTTCATTTAATTACTATCTGTCTTTAGCTTAAGCTTTTTCGTCGACTGCTGTGTTAGTTGACGTAAATAAATAAATAAATAAATAAATAAATAAATCCCAATAGCTCTTAATATGGCGGCGTGAAGTTGATTTCTATAGACGGACGGACAGATGGACAAAGCATGTTCCCTACTTTGCCTGCAGATGGTTAAGTGTTCATATAGAGGGTCAAGTTAATAAAAAAAAAAAATTTGAAAAATTCAAATTTTAAATTGTATTCGTCTCCATCCA
Source organism: Drosophila tropicalis (assembly GCF_018151085.1). Taxonomy (NCBI): domain Eukaryota; kingdom Metazoa; phylum Arthropoda; class Insecta; order Diptera; family Drosophilidae; genus Drosophila; species Drosophila tropicalis. Next base: position 46,318 of record NW_027173304.1, read on the forward strand.
TATCAATATCCGTTTCACTCCGTCTTGCATCTTTCGGGACAATTAATAAAAATACTACTAATTTTTGTCTCATCCACTTTGCAGATATCTAATTTCTCTGGAACTTCGTTCTAAATCATCGTTCTATTTTTAAGCGTTGTTGACTAAAAATTTGTAATAGTACTCAAACCAGTCTCCAAAGTTTTCAACTTATCCTTGTGTCCTTGACTTATTTCATTAGTGATGGCTTGAATTATGATTCGAGCCTATTTCTTGGTCCTTGTGTTTTATTTAAATTGTTCAAAAGCATGCTTCAAGTATTATGGGTTTCTTTCAAAAGTGTTCTAAGCGATTCCAAGGTGTCTGGTTTCTTTTTGGGTGTTTGCACTTCAATTTGATCAAATATGTTAATACTCTGTCATTATTGGTTTTCCTACCGTCATAACCAAATTAGAATTGATATCTTTGGCTTGCCGGCCCCATTTATGCGAAAATTTCGGTTGGGTTGGGGTGATCACTTGCACAGCCAACTTTACCATAGGTGACAAGATCTTACACAAAACTATTCTTTTCTAAACTAGATTCGAGTTCCGCAATGTGTGTTCCGTCATTCGTCATTTACGTGAGCGATAGCAATGTGGAAAAGTCCAGGGTAGTTGCAGTTAAGAGCCACGCTTCTAGCTGTACTGGCACCTGCAGAAGTATTTCATTGGACAGTTTGAACAATCATCTTGACATGTTTAAACAAGGCGTCCTCCACATGGACAACGTTCATTGCCAATCAAAAGTCAAAGATTGTTAGCGCTACAAGTAGTAAGCAAGGAAATCAATTATGTTCAGTGTACGACCCGGCAGACCTTTCTTATATCATAGCCGACAATAGTTATACGAATCGCAAGAGTCCTGGCGATAAGATACTATCTTGGAGTAGCAATCTGGGACGTGAACTTCGTGTTTCGTTTTTGTTGCAAATGGCTACTCTGAAGGTGGATTCTAGTGTCAATTTCAGTACCTATAGTAGAAAAAATCTCTGCCCGTGTCCAGAACCATTATCAACCCGCCCATTGACTACTCAGGTGTGATTCCAGCATTTTGGCCGCCTGTCGGCTTGTATCGTGACTAAAGTGAAAGTGCAGAACGTCAATGGGAAAAACTTCGTAAACAACTAATATAGTCGACAGCATTTGTTTTTGGAAGTCAACAGTTTTTTGTTGTTGTTATTATACCCTTGCAGAGGGTATTATAAAATTGGTCAGGTGTTTGTAACGTACAGAAGTAGACGTTTCCGACCTCCTAAAGTATTTATATTCTTGATCAGCATGAGAAGCTGAGTCGATCTAGCCATGTCCGTCTGTCCGTCCGCCCGTCTGTGCAAATCAACTTCACGCCGCCATCTTAAGAGCTATCGGGATGAAACTTGATATTTGAGCTACTTATAGCACGGAGCAGATGAAAGTATGAAAACTGTCAGGATCGGACCACTATATCATATAGTTCTAGAAGAAACATAGATGAAGAAATTGGAGTATCCCTATGAAATTTACTAGTATGATAGTTTTGTATATAAAACATAAGATAACGATAATTAGAACAATCAGATCGGATAATTAGAAGAGATAATTACAGTCAATATAAATCGACAGCACTGCAGCCAGCCTACTACGTCAACTCACTCAAAGACGCAACGCTACATGTGTATGCGTGCCATTCGCAGCATGCAGCATGGGAAAGAAGAAGAAGAAGTGGAATTTATATTTAGAAGGGTTTGTCTGTGCATTGATACAGATAAAGAATTTGGAACAAGTAAAAAATATTATGGCCAAGGACAACAAGGGTATATAAATTTTGGCACAGCCGAAGTTAGCTTCTTTGATATTTTTTGTTTGTAAATTGCTACATCCGTTTTCTTGGTGGTTTTTTTCTTTCGGCACCTTTTTTGTACACGAGTTATCAGTAAGGACATCAAAGAAGGACCGCAGATGTTCGCAAGGAACTGAATCCTTCTGAAGCAAGTCTGTCGCAAATGAACGTGGCGAATGTGATCGGGGCAGTATGTGCAAAGAGCATTATAACACACTGGTCCACCTTCATGAGGAGCCGACCTGACGCACTTCTTGATGCGTCAAACGAAGCTCAACCCTCTTGATCCAGACGAAGGAACGATCCACCAGTTTAAAATTTAGTTCTCTTAGTTTTAATTATTTAGTTACCTATGATTTGCAAAGTATTAAAAAGTGAAATAAAAAAGTAATCTTTTAAAAGAAATCTTCGACCATACTAAAGTGTATGTATGTATCTGGTTATATTATGGCGTTCTTGAAATTTAAGTCAAACCTTGCATTATGCCGGCATTATAAAAAGGTTTTTATTGTATTGGTGCATCTGAACCATTTGTAGTCCATGTTTTTACATTATTGTGATATTTCGAATTGCTCTCCAATTTTCAAACACTAGTTCTTTATTGTGTCCTTTCCGTGAGCCAAAATCCTATGTACCGTTGGTGTAGGTTTTTTTTGCGGATACAATTCAGTCAACAGTTGGGCAGTTTGAACTATACTCGGCAAATTTTTTAAACATTTACCATTTCCTTGAATTTATAAGATTCATGATAACAGCCAACCTTATAATGATCTCACCCTAAAAACAGCCATTAGTGATGTCATTTTATCATTTTCAAGAAATCGCATTGTCGTGTTTCTATCATTGAACCTTTAATCCTAGCTTCCGAAAGGTTTCCTATTGTGCATATTACCTACTTCTTTCTATGTACATCTACACAATGTGAAATTATTATCCGTTTTTGTTTATACTAGCCGGGGAAGTGTCTAGGCAAGCTTCAATGTAATTTTCATCTACTGGATTTATACACACTGTTGACAATCGATTTGCCAACTCCTACCGAGTCCACATCCAACGGCATGTGATTACGACGTATGATGACACGACTATTCTCTCCAAAGCATGCGACCCACAAGGTGGGATAGAAGCCCTTCAAACATTTTTACACGACCAACAAGTCAATTTAAACCACATTTGCCCTCAGAACATTGAACAATGAAACAATTCCAACTGCCAGCAATGCCACGTATTTGGGCGTCACGATAGACAGAAGATTAAATTGGAAAACACATGTTCAAAAAACAATAAGCAAATGTACCAGAAAACTCAAAATGCTGGACTGGATGCTCAGATGGTCCAGCACGTTGTCCCTCACAAATAAAATAAAGATTTACACGGCGATAGTGGTACCACCATTCACATATGCCTTTCCTATTTGGGGCTCTGCAGCCACATCTACTGTAAAAACTGTCCGAACCGCGCAAAACAAAGCGCTTCGTCGCATTGCAGGAGCAGACTGGTATGTGCGAAACTCAATTTAACACCATGACCTGGGCCTTCCCAAGATAGCTGAACGATATGCCGACACAGCACTCGCTATAGAGACCGCCACGAATCCCTTAACTAATAATTTGGCCTTCAGCAGCTCCAGGTGTAGGCTAAAGCGTCTGCACGCTTTTGTTAATAACGTAATAACGTAAATTTCATCCACTTGATTTTGCAATGCATGGGGGAAATTCCATGTTCGTAGCAGTTCAGATTTGTACTCAATAGAGGTAAATGTGGTAACCAGAAAGTATTAAATTTGAAGTAAACCCAATTACCTATTACCTTAAATTAAATATACCTATTTTTGTGGGAAACTAGGAAACTATAACGAAAATAAAAATCCAATATTTCTAAGATTGATATATAAGTATAGTCAAGTAGTATTTTGGATACATTTTTGTGCAATGTTAACAATTAACAACGCGAAATTTGCAGCGAAATATCTATGCGCTCTTCTTCTTCCCTAAACCTGGTGTGCATTTTTTAGGCGAGGTTTCCCTAGTTTTATGGCTTACGCATCGGTGTCGCAAATTTCCGCAGATTGGGATAGGCAAATATCTAATTTCCGCAAATATTTCACATACCTAGTGTATGTAGTCCTGCGTTGATATGTTGATCCTTGTTGGTTATATTCCACCAAAGTTCAAAAAACCCAATATTTGGTGTATTTTTAATAAATTTCCAGTTCAATAACGATTTAAGTAATTATTCAAATTTATGAATTATTATGAAATAGCATAGCATATTAATAAATAACTTACTTTTCAGATAAAACAAAAAAACCACAAGATCGATTGTTAAAATCGCCTAATATTCATTTTTAAAGTTCCTTTTTTAAAAAAATTATTATTTATTCCCATTTACTAAAAAGGTCTCCACTTTGGGCGCCTCTAGCACCCATGAATTTCAACTGATTTAAAAATTTGTTTGGATTCATCATTAACGAGATCATGATTTTTGGAACGTTATCTGCGCAGAGGCCCAACTGTGCCGCTTAAGTCAAACGCTCTGCCACGGGTGGCGTTATTTTGTCACACAAAGACTGGTTACAGTATTAAAGAATAAATATCAAAAAATCTAATTTCGGCTGTGAAGAAGTTTATATACCGTTGCAGTCCTTGGCCATAATATTTTTCCAGTTCCAAACTCTTTTTTTGCTTGCAGCCAGCGCTGCCGACGCGTCATTTGATCAGAGCCAATTTATATTTACTGTAACTTGTGTTCTATGTATTTGTCAGATCAGAATCAAATTTCGGGATCTGATGTTTTATATCCAATATTTTCACATATGTTCATAGCGATACTCCAATTTCTTCACCTATGTTCCTTCTAGAACTATATGATATGGTGGTTCGATCCTAATCATTTTCATACTTTATTTTAGCTCAAATACCAAGTTTCATCCCAATAGCTCTTAAGATTCTGATGCCAGAATGTTTCTCAAGCGGTCAAAGACATGGCGTTGCGATTCATCAAAGTCAATTGGGACCTTTTTAGACATGTGTTGATTACTTTTCCATTTTCTTTTTTCACCATGTCGGCAGAGGAACGGCCAAATCCCACATCCCACGAAGCGGGGAAGAAAAGAGCGCGATCTCGAAAACACACGGGGGAGCTTGAGCTCTATGACCCACCACAAAACACACATTTTTGTAAGTGTCGACTCGAAAAAATTACCTTTTTCTATGCCCAAGCTGCCTGTAAAGAGCCATGGGGGCTTTAAAATATGTACTTGGATGATTTATTGATATAATAAGATACAGAGTTATATATAAATATGCTATGACTGAGGATCATCTCGTGTAGGATTCGATTGTCTAGAGTGGTTACTGGAAACAGGATCTTCCGTATTGTCATCAGTTGCTGATGGTACCTGATGTGATTTGTTTACATCTATTTGTTCAGCTAGGCTTCGAATTCGGTTATAATGTCGCCTAATGATGCGATTGGCTGTCAAACGAACTTTGTAAGACACTGGTCCTGTTTGCTCGGCTATGTAGACTTCAATCCATTTTGGACCCGGTGCAAAGTTTCGTACCCAAACGGAACTGCCTACATCAAAACATTTCGATTGATTAATAAATGGCCCTGCTCCATTCGAAATTTCTTGTGACTGTAGTTTGTCAAAGTAGGATTTTAACTCCCAATTAAACAACAGCTGAGATGGCGAGCGATTTATCGTTGAATGTGGAGATTAAATAAAAATCGAGCAATCCATATTATTGTTTGGAGATAGTTTTCTAAGATAGTTTTTGGTGGTCTGCACCATTCGCTCTGCTTGCCCGTTTGTTTCTGAGTGAAACGGTGCTGATCTAATGTGTCGAATTTACCTCGGAGGTAAATGCTGTGCTACTGTCTAACACTAACTGAAAAGATGCCTCAGAACTTTGATTTTAGCAGCCGTGGAAGTGGAGCTTACAACAGCAACATCTAGGAATTTCGAGTAGGAATCCACGACCAGAAGAAAAGTTTTTCCTTAAAAGGGTCTTGCGAAGTCGATGTGTAAACGGCCTGACTCCTTTTGAATGATCGTTACATTTCTGCTGTCACGGAATACATTTCTCAACAATGAGCTTCATCTCTGCGTTAATGCTTGGTCACCAAAAATAGCTACGCGCTAACTCCTTCATTTAGCTGCTAGAGTTGTTTCTCTTTATTTTATTAGAATTACCGCGAGATTTCCCCAAATCAAGACTCTTTTATTTGTAGAGGGATGTTCCCGACGGCAATAGTATGGTTAATCATTATCTGATTGCGCCAATTTTATGACAGGCCATTCCCTTAACACCCAGGTTGATACTTTCGCCAATAAGGGGTCCTTCGATGTTTGAGCGGCAATCGACTCAGCACTTACGATTAGCGTTGCTGCTAAGTCGATTATAGGCCAATCGTCGATGCAAACTGGATCAGATGCTGCTGACAGTGGGCAACGACTTAGAAAATCCGCATTGCCCATTTTCAAGCCGTAGCGGTGTACTAGCTCGAATGTATATGCTGACAGGAACAAATACCGACGGGATTGCTTTTAATGTGGTAAAAATACCCAACAGAGGTCGATGATCGGTGATTAGTGTGAATGTACGACCGTAGACATAGTTGTGGGACTTCTTTAGACCTTCTACCAAGGCAATAGCTTCTCGATCAATCTGAGAATAACTTTGTCCAGCTTTGGATAAGGTACGGGAGTAAAAAGCGATGGCTTTCTCCGCCCCATTTTGCATTTTGTGACTTTGTGATTGCGCCGAGTCCATATGGTGAGTTAGTACTAGTGGCAATGAACCATCGTAATGCACTAGTACGTCGTCTGACCCAATGAGTTCATTAAGTGTAGAAAAGACTTCTCACACTGTTTGTCCCACCTCCAAAATGCATTTTTATTCAAAAGACGATGTTAGGGTTCTGCCACTGTTGCTTTATGTGGCAAAAATGAGTGATAAAAATTTAGTGCGTCTTTGACTGCCGAAACTTTATCGGCACATGGTCGGATACCAGTTGAGTCAATTTTGAACCCTAAAAACTCAACGAATGGTACTCCGAATTGGCGTTTGTCCTTGCGTAGTCGCAGTCCGGCTTTATAAAAACATATAAACAGTTCCTGTAATCTGGTTGCCAATTCCGTTTCCGTTTTTCCCATTATCACAATGTCATCAAAATATGGCAAGACACCAGAAATATTGAGTACCACATTCTCAATACAGCTTTGAAAAATGCCTGGTGCAGATGAAATGCCGAATTGCAATCGAGTAACTTTGAATGCACCCTTATGTGTACTGATTGTAGGCAACAAAGACGAGTTTTCGCCGACTACTAACTGCTTATAAGCTTGAGCCAAATCAATTTTGGCGAAAATCGATCCACCTTCGATAGATGCCAGCAACTTGATGATCGCCGGTATTTGATGGCAGTGCGGCTTAACCGCTTTGTTTAAAGTTGATTAATAATCGCCGCAAATACGAATCAAGTCGTTCTTCTTGATAACTGGCACACTAAGAGTAGCCCAATCTGAATACTCCACAGGTTTAAGAATCTCTTGTTTGCATAGGCGATGCAGCTCTTCCTCGACCACGGATGTTGATCACGTTTGTGTAAATGGTAAAACGCAGCGATTTCCGATGGACGTCGACAAAGATGGTTAGTTAGAATCTTTTCGGTAATGTGCTGACCTGGTTAGGAAACGCCAATGATGTCAAAAGATCGTAGACTGGTGCTCCGACCAGTGCGCTTCTTTGTCATCATTGGCAAGCAGGAAAAATTTAAATCGCTCCAAATATGAGCACTATTTATTTGGCTTCCAACTGTCGTCATAATTGGGTTCCGTTGAGTATATTTAGCACTCTTTGAATCAATTAATTCATTCTTTCGCCCAAACATGCCGGTCAATGGAATCTCCCCAAATTCACCAGCAAGCGACACTGCCATGCAAATGTGTGTGTAAACGTTTGCGAAATTTCACCACAGCATGTATATACATATGTAAACGTATATATGTAGGTATGTAATTCAAAGTTTTATTTCGGATGATAATTAGCATCCCATCCTCGTCGCCAGTTTAAAATATGTACTTGGATGATTTATTGATAAAATAAGATACACAGTTATATATGTCGTAAAGGTTAAAACGCGTGTGTGCTGCGAAACGACATGGCTAGGCTGCCTATTGGAGACGCCAAGATTGCGTTGCCAGGGCTGCATACACAACAGGGATAGAGATACTACGTGGCTTGCCTTAGACGCCGACACCTATATCTCCTGGTGGACGAACACGTTTGGCACCTTTTATGAGTGGCGAAGTCCTCACAAAAGAAAAACAAGAGCATTAGGGTTGTTTTAGTTTTCCACAGCAATTGTCCGCTCGTTTAACTTTCGAGAGTCAATGATGAGTCGTTTGTATTTATTACCGCTTCTTTGCAGGAAATGATGTTAATTTCCACATTTAATGCTGTGGTATACCAAAATTTTGGGTGTTTCTATTCTAAGTGAGCTTACTTAATTTTTTATTTGCTCAAGTTCGGCGTGAATTCCACCTTTTGTGTATTGTTCTTGTACTTTAAGTGCGCTGCTGGCTTCGTTCTCTATTATATCTTTTAAAACTGCTGGCTACATTTCGATTTGATGATTTGCCTGTGGTCTAGATCCTATTGTAATATTTTCGCCACTATCGGATTTTCTTACATTAGAACCAAACGTGTGAATACTTAATGGAAAGCTTTAAGCTCATGAGCACATTGAAAAGGCAAGAAAAAAACAAAAACAATAGGTTCGAAGAGTTATCTAGTGACTCAAAGACGAAGAAGATTTTGAAGACGACGAAGTTGACGAGCTCTTTTTGAACTCTGGCTTAGTTTATGAACAGTTTATGACAGATCCCTTAGCTATCCCTGAAGACAACTTTCTTCCAACTCTGGATGTAACCATTGACCTTCCTTTTGGTGTTATATCTCGACATAATAACTCGATGCCTCCAACCCAATGTTTTCGCAAGACAAACTTTACTAAACTTAAAAAACTCTTGTTAACTCTTGCACGGATAAAACTCTTGAGTCGTTCTTTGATGCTTGTGTCCCGCGTGTGACTCTAGGATGTTCTGATAGACCTGCTTGGTTCTCACGTGAGTTATGTAACTTGAAGAACGTAAAATCGAGATGTTATAAAAGATTTAAAAAATCCGGTAAAGCATCTGATTTTTCCCTATATGTAGTTGCTCGATCAAATTTTATGGTGCTGAATTCACATTGCTATAAGGATTATCTTCAGCGATGTAAACTTAGGTTTTCTCGCGATCCTAAGCAATTTTATAAATTTGTCAATGTTAAACGATGTCTTACATCGGTGCACCCGTCTTACTTGTCTTTCGAAAACAATAAAGCTGACAATGATCAGGCAATTGCCGACATGTTTGCTTATTTTTTTCAAAACAACTTATTGCTCTTCGATTTATGAAGCAAATCCTCCTTATCCTCATCACTTGCAATCGTCTAATTGCATTTTAGATCCTGTGTTTGATGAAAGTTCGGTTCTTAGCGTGCTCAGTTCCGTCAAACCAATATATGCACCTGGCCCTGATGGAATACCAGGCTGCGTATTAAGGTTTTGCGCGGAGGCCCTATATCACATTCTCGGGTGCCTATGTACGCGGATGATGTCAAGCTTTACCTCAGATTTAAAGACATAACGACTTCTTGCCTACTTTAATAGGATCTTAATGATCTTCAGAGTTGGTGTGAAACCAACCTATTAAACCTTAACGGCTCTAAATGTAAAGTTATGTCTTTTTATACCATGCACCCATAGGGTGAAATGGTATATTAAAGTCGCCAAATATATATATATTCTTGATCAGGATCAACAGCCGAGTCGATCTAGCCATGTCCGCCTGTCCGTCCGTCTGTATGAACACGCAGATCTCGGAGACTATAAGAGCTAGAGCCACCAAATTTGGTATGTATACTCGCGTTGTATGTATATGTATAGAGTTAATTGGAATTTTAGCCACGCCCCCCTACGCCCCCAGGAATCACATAAAACTATTTTTCTTAAAAAGTATAACAGCTAGAGACATCAAATTTAGTTTGTATACCCGTTTAGTTGGCGCGCAGAAATACATTGTTCAAACTTTTTGCCACGCCCCTTTCCGCCCCCAGGAATCACATAAAACTGTTTTTCTTAAAAAGTATAATAGATAGAGACATCAAATTTGGTTTATATACTCGTTTAGTTAGCGCGCAGAAACTAATTGTTTAAATTTTTTGCCACGCCCCCTTCCGCATCGGAATTTACATAAAACTGATTTCCTTAAAAACTATGACAGCGACCGACATCAAATTTGGTATGCAGACTATCATAATAGACGGGCAGATTTTGGCTATTTAAAAATTTTGCCACGCCCACTTCAGCCCCCGCAAATTCAACAAACCTGATTTTATCAAAAACTAACAAAGCTAAAGTCATCAAGTTAAGTATGTATACTGGCTTAGTATGCACGCAGAGTATATATATTTCATATTTTGCCCCGCCCACTTCCGCCTCCATAATTTAGAAAAAACCGATTTCCTCCTGTATTTTTTTGAGTACCTATTTTTTTTTTGGCCGTTGGCTAGTGGCGGCGCTAGAGTGCTCGTGTGTTTGTAGAGTGAGCGAGATAACACACAGTATGAAGCATGTAAAAACAATTTAATAGACATATGTACATTTGGTTTTCAAAATTTGAAATATATGTTTCGCCTGGTGTATGGTATAGCCAAGTCGACGAGTCGACTTACTTGCTTCATTATAGATGCACTCCATATTAAGCAACTTATTATCTTAACGACACTGCCTTAGCGGTTAGATATTATCAATGACTCAGGTGTTCTTATGGACCATACTTGCACGGATACGGATTCTGTCATCTATGAAACACGTGATTTTTTTAACTTGAAGAACGAAAATCGGGTAAAGCATCGGTTTTGTGGAGTTGCTCGATCAAACTTTATGGTGCTGAATTCACAATGCTATAATGCTTATCTTCAGCTATGTAAACTCAGGTTCTATAGCGATCCTAAGCAATTTCATAACTTTGTCAAGCAAAACGTATTCCCTATTCCTCTACGATTTATCAAGTGAATTCTCCTTGTTCTTATCACCTAAAATCGTCTAATTGTATCTTAAACCCTGTGTTTGATGAATGTTCGGTTCTTAGCGTTTTCAGTTCAGTCAAACTAGTATTTGCACCTGGCCCTAATGGAATACCCAGCTGGGTTTTGAGGTTTTGTGCAGAGGCTCTATGTAAGCCAATACTTAAGTTGTTTACATTGTCAGTTTCATCTTCCGCTTTCTCATCTATTTGGAAGGATTCATATATTATTATTCCTCTTCATAAAAAGGGAAAAAAGTCCGAAGCGATCAAAGCATTCAAGACTGTTTTGCGAACCGACGCAAGGTTTTTGACTCTGTAAATGAACTTTTCTTTTATGTAAGTTAAGCGCACTTGGCACCCGGAGCTTTTTGCCAGATTGGATTCTTCAATAGGTCCTCTTTAAGTCTTTATTTTGGAAAACCATCCAAGTGACCTCTGGAGTACCTCAGGTTAGTCATTTGGGTCCGTTGCTATTAACCCTTTTTATAAATGATCCCTTATTGGTAGTGACACACTCTCGTGTGCTTATGTAGGCGGATGATTTAAAGCTTTTCATCCGTTTTAAAGACATATCGTCTTATTATCTACTTTAATCCGAACTTAATGATTCTCAGAGTTGGTGTGAAACCAACCAGATGCATTCCATACTTTGCAACTTATTATGTTAATGACATACCTTTAGAGCGGTTAGACATTATCAATGACTTAGGAATTATTATGGACCCTAAATTAACTTATAATCTTCATTTTACCACTACTGCTAGTAAAGCTATGAATGTTCTTGGGTTTGTTAAACGATGGTCAAAAGAGTTTGACGATCCGTACACAACCAAAACTCCATATACTTCTTATATAAGATTTACAACCGTTCCATTTTAGAGTACGGATCTTGCATATGGTCACCTCAATATGAGACGCACCAAAGTAAAATTTAATCTGTTCAAACGCAATTTCTGGTTTTTGCCCTCCGCCTACTCCAGTAGGCTCTTTTTATCGATCTTTCTTCTTTTACTAATCGTAGAGTAATGCTTGGTGCTATCTTTATCCACACACTTATAATACGTGAAATAGTCTCTCCTGAGGTATTGAACAGATTAAAACTATGTGTACCCCGTAGACCTACCACAAATTTTATTCTTCTATCTTTTAAACACTGTATTGCTAACTATGCTTTACATTAACATTTTCCAGTCCTTTGCTCTGATTACAATCTTCTTTATTCCGTAATCAGATCAGAAAGCTTCCATTTCATCACATGAAGCCGTTAATTAGCTGTAGTTAATAATATTTCAATTATTTGTAATTGTCCACGCGATTCGTGCCGTCCGATATACAGCTCCGTCCATTGTCAATCGGGCGGGAGGTTTGCAACTGCTTGGTGTCGTATGCCACTTCGCATTGTACGCGGCAAAGGGTGTGGTTAGCGATAAGCGGCAATAGGTTGGTCAGCGATAGATATTTTTTTAAATCCTCGCCAAATGACATTAGAGTCCATTAAGTCGATTTGACTCCTACCGAAAAATAATTGAAAAGTTGAAATCATTACATCGTGAATTCCATACCAAGCATGCTAAAGAAAATAAACCATCACGACTTTAAACATACACCGCTAATTAAAAAGGCTGTGAGAGATACAAACTGCTTTATAAGTGCAGTCTTCTGCAAAAATCAAAGCCAATTCTCATACCAGTCTCAAGTATCTAGCGGAGTCCTCCAGAATCATTCTCGTCGTTCAAAATGATGGTACAGCTGCTTTGACAGCAGCAGCAACTGATACTTCATCGTAAACAGAATTTAAAATGGTTTTTTGGATCGCCAACGGCGTGCTCACTAATCATCAACAGCAGGCGGATGTTCCTAAGGGAAGAAACATTGACAAAATGATGAAATCCGAAACATTTTTATACCCAAACGTAAAACTCACGGAAAACAAACACAATACTGCTCATAACAACCATTCCTATAGGAATAGCGGGGCTTTCGAAATCATTAAAAATTCGAAATGCAGCCATCCCTTATTCGGTTAGACAAGTCAATAAGTAATTTGGAGCTTGGTGAAATATAGTGTACACCTGACTCTTCCATTAACGGGGATTAATTTTCGAGTCTTCTAGCGAAAATGAGTCACAAATTCCTCTTCACAGGAGACTGGAGCTCTCCTCTGTAGCTGTGACTCTCTTATAAATATTTTATCGCATAGCCCAATCTGTACAACCACGTCAGACGATACCAAAGGCCAGAAGTCCTAATACTACTCAAAGTAGCCTTCAGCTTGAACTGCTTAAAGATGCAGATGATACTACGCTACGTAAACTCTTAAAAGACCTCTACAATCCCTCCCATATTTTTCGATGGGAAACTGGTTTGCTTCTCCTCATAAAACTCCAGTTCAATATCTCTCGGCCGCTCTTCAAAGCTATTAAGTCCTTTCTAGAGAAGCAAACCTTCCAAGTGTCTACTGATGAAACCTAGTCATTGAAAAATAGTGTGAATGCCGGTTTTCCGCAGAGCAGTGTTCTTGGTCAAGCACTGCCACTGCCAAACAAGGCAAGCGAAATATCTGGGAATGACCCTTGATAGTAAAATAACTTGCAAGCATAGCTATAGAATGAACAAACTATACCGGTGTCTGCATTATAAAGGTGCCCTAAGCGTGAGATGCAAATTAACCCTGTATAAGGCAGTAATTGGACCCACATGTTGTTTTGGCACACAAATTTGGGCACAACCACAAATTTTGAACTTGACCTGGCAAACGAGCAACAATAAAACAAGAAGAAAATTAAAAGACTCCAACCATTCGACTGCATTGGATATTTGAAGAATACAGGTTTTTTGGAATGTACTAAAGATTATGAAATTTAATTACGGCCAAGTGCCGGAGCAATGTATCTTTATTGTTTAATAGATTGTACAAGACTAAATATATCGAAGGACAGAAATAGGTACATATGCAAGACGTATGGTTATGCTATCAGCTCCAGAGCAGGTCACACGCTGTATCAGCGTAATTATTTTCATATGAAATCGGACACATCGATGTTGCAGCTGCACAGATCGTTTTAAGGCTCAGTGCGGGGGCAGTTCGTTGGATTGTTTGTGTTAACAAACGGTGAAATTAGAGCTCGTGCTAATTGTTAGTTGAATTTAAATTCGTGTTTATTGTAATTTCTTTGGACTCGGCTGGGTATAACTGGCTCTCTGGGGAAGTCTCGACCTTTGGGAGCGCTTTGTGTATATTGTGGGTACCTCGTTTCTCGTGTTCCGTTTCTGCCTGGTTTCTTGTTCTTCACTTCGTTGTTGCGAAAGGCTCTTAATTGCGAGGCTCAAACATGAAATTCCTTTTTTAGTTTCTATAAGGAGTGTTCTTAAACGTCGATTGGCCCTTGGACAAATCCTGTGACCATTTGTTTGCGTTCTGGGCCGAATCCTGAGTCCCTCAGGATTTCACTTTCACCTCAGTACTTTTGTTGCTTCCTTAAGATTGTTCTGCGTGCCTACTTGTCACAAGGATAAATCCTGTGATCGTTGCTTTCATGTATGACTTTCCTCACCGTTTGGTGATCTTCAGGATATATAAATCCCAGAATTTTGACTGTGGGATATATCCCCGTACCTTCCAAAAGATTTAGATTGACGCTTTCTCTCCCTCTGTCAACGCTGTCATCGCCCGTCGCTCCATCTGATCTACTCGTTAAGCCAGCTTTGCACTATTGTTGCCTTCAAACGCACAGTGTACGTTAGACAACTGCACACGCGTACGCTAGACAACTGCACGAGCTTTCTTATCGTTTCTCCCACTCATGCTCTTGCCAATGCCCTTTTGGCTGGGAATATGCACTCTAAATTCGTCAGCCGACGAATTCGTCTGAGCCTTCCACGCATCTTGCCGCTTGGACGAGTTCTATTGCTGTTGCGTGTGGTTCGATCGGCCATATGGTTTGTGCTCCACTGAGGTTCTCGGTTCATGCCTCATGTGTATGTTCTGTACTTTTATATTATATTATATATTGTTTTTGGTTTGTTGTGTGGAACATCAATTGGTATGTTCCTCACACCATCTTCGAAGTTTATATACCTTTGCATTCCTTGGCATTAATATTTTTAAATGTTCAAAATTCTTTTTCTGCAGCTCAAATTATCAATAAACAGACATTGTAGCAGAAGAGACGGTCACACCTACTCTCTTGCAACTCTTCGATGCCGGTTTTTTTAATCACTCTCTGAAGTGGTAAATTTGGCACGTCTGACGAGTGAATCAGTCGTTGCTGAGCGTTGAAGAGAGTAAGACAGATATCGACAAATAATTACTCGGTAGACATTAAGAATACCTATGAGTACAGTTAAGAAATAAAATATATAATGAAATATATTATTCTAAACCAATAACCCGAAACTCTTATCAATTTAGACATCGGTTGATTCATCTACCGCCCACAATATCAGAAGTGGGGAACTTCAACGCAATAGACATCAACATTAAAGCTCACAATTTGTCAACTTTAAACAAATGACTGGACCTATTGGATTTGTCCACTATAGGGTCAAAGGCCGGGCTTGTGGCGCGTTGGACGAAGTTCCAGTAGATCAACTAGGAGCTTGCTCCATATCAATTGGAATTGAGCTTCTCACAAATAAGAAGGGAGACAACAAAAAAATGGTGTAATTTGCTACCCCCACAATTGTCCCACTTAATTACGCCTCAACTCCAGACAGAAAACAAAACGCTCAATTCAGCGGCAGAACCAGCGACGTGAACCAGTGTTGGTAAACTAACGCTCGGAAGAAATGTTGAAATTAGCAAAGGAAGCGTTGTCGGAATTTAATGGGAATTCGTATTGAAAGAAACGGGTTGCGAAGCTGACAAATGTGAGCGGTATATACAAAACCAATGGTGTACAAATGCGCATGCTCCTAGTATCCAAGGTAAAAGGACGACCACATGAGGCTACTTGTCAATGGTACGCGCATTTTGAAACCCGTGGGCACCATTCTTTGGAGTCATTCGGGAAAACTGCGTCTCAAGCAGATGCCAAGCGCCTATTCGAGTTTCGTATTTGAAACACCAATGAGAAGTGAAGAGGAACGACTAGACAGAGCCTTAAAAATTCCTGTGGTGGGACTCCGCATCCAAACGTTCCAAAGAAGATTTCTGTTGCTACAACTACATCTTTAAGGGCTACATGAGCAAGGACTGCAAGAAACCCGATAGAGTGCCAGGGTCTTGCTTCGAATTCGAATTTGGATCACTGGGTGGCAAAGTGCCTACTTAATAGAGAAAAGCTAGCTAAGGGGTGCGACTCTAACTGACCCACATTTAATTACAGCATGCTTTATAGACTAAGGCAGTGATGTTTCACTTATTAAAATCTCTTGTATACCAGAAAAGATACAGTTAATTTCACTTAATCATAAATATTTCGGATTAAATAAGAGTCCACGTTTGTCATATGGAAAAATCAAATGTTTTGTTTTCAAAAGTTTAATAAAGATATTCTTTCCTGTAAAAGTCGCTGATAACGAGTCTATGAGCCATGAAGTAATTTTGGGAAGAGATGGTTACACTTGAAATGAAAGAAGTCGAACTCGGAGAGCGGTCGAAGTTTGAGTGCTTGTCTTTGCAGAGATGCCATACAGATTCGCAAATAGCTAGTAATGTAATTGTCGAGAGAACAGTTGATGAAGTAGTTAAAGAGAAAAATTATGAGAATAGAAGAGTCACGAAAAACGGTACCCTTGAACATGAGGAAAAGAAAATTGTAAGATAAATAGTTAGGGAAAATGATAGCGAAATTGTTAGCGAAATGGTGAAGGAAAGTGATAACAAGATTGTTAGGGAAATAGAGAATGAAGGTAGAAACAAAAAGGTTATGAAAAGTGGGAATGAAGCTGTTAGTGATTTAGTTAATGAAAGAGTTAGATCTACAAAGTTTGAAGAAAGAAGAGAAAGTGCTAATGTCCAATTTCTAAGCGAAGTAGAATTTGAGTTATTAAATGTCGAGTGTTTCAACACTGGAGTTGATTGCAAAAGGTGAAAGATTAGATTTTAAAGTTAGGAAAAAGTTTAAGCAATTGTTCGAGAGTGCATATTTGACAGCACAAAGATCATTCGTCACTCCGTTAGGCCAGTTTGTGTTCCTCAGGATGCCAATCGGTCTAAAAAACTCCTCATCAGTGTTTCAAAGATTTGTGAACAAAATTTTTACATATTTTTTAGAGATAGTAAAGTAATAGTGAATCAAGACGATATCATGGTAGCTAGTAACATCTGACCAATTTTATAATACCCTCTGCAAGGGTATAAAGATGCATAAACATCCTTCAATTTTAGCAGGTGATTTTAACTTCAACTTTTGCGATAAAAAATTAGAGCCAATAATACAGTACAGACTTTAATTTAAAAATTAATAACAATCGGCAATATCAACTACAAAATTTAATGCCACTGTTGATGCAGATTTTCCAAGATACAGGTTGGGTCATTTAAGGTGGAAGGATTTGTTTTTGCAATAGCAAAGTAAAAAGTCGAATTTTTAAAATTATTTTTTTGAAATTCATTTATTAAGTCCAGAGAGAGTTGTTCTAACTACTTTTTAGCAAATTCAGTATGTACACTGGCTATGTAGGTATGCGCGCAAAGAATATCTATTTTTTTGCCACGCCCACTTCCGCCTTCATAATTTAGAAAAAATCAATTTTCTCCTGTAGTTTTTTGACTATCGCAATCAAATTCGGCAAACTAATTAATCTTATCTATTTCTACCAAACAACCAAATTTTATTTAAATCGGACTAGAAACATGCAAAATATGCGTATGAACGTTTTACTAAGCGGTCCACAAGGCCAGAATTGGCCGTTGGCTAGTAGCGGCGCTAGAGTGCTCGTGTGTTCGTAGAGTGAGCGAGATAGCACATACTATGAAACATGTAAAAACAATTTAATAGACATACATTTGGTTTTCCGAATTTAAAATATTTCTTTCACCTGGTGTAGGGTATACCCAAGTCGGCCAGTCGACTTACTTACCCCATTTTTTTAAATTTTGTGTTCTTTTGACATTTTACTATTCATTGTACAGGAGATTGTCAAAACTGTGTGTTTTCACGCATGCACATTTTTGATCTATAGTGTCAAAAAAATGGGCACTAATGCCGAAAATTGCAAGCCATAAATAATTTGCTGGAACTTAACGTGATATCCAAAGGAAACGAAGTCAATACGATTGACCTTAAGGCATGCATTAAGTACATTTCCAAAAAAATAGTTGCCTACTGGGTTCAGTACAAATGAATCAGAAGTTTAATACCAATCTGAATGGCTAAAAATTAAAGAATTATTGTCCTGAAGCCCACTGGTAGTGCTTATTGATCCAATCGATCCGAGTTCTAGTCGTGGACGCCCCAAAATAGATTTCCTCAAAAAGGACAAAACGTCGCCGAATAGCTCTGCTACAAGAGCATGATGACACCATAGCTTCTGTTTTGCGCTAACCGACTCATCGTCTACCAGATATTGGAGACCACTCAGACTTTAATTTAAACTAAAGACCACCGCACTTTTCGTCATAGAAGAGCAAGGAAGAAATAGCTGACTTAAAGACAACTGAGCATAAAATTTGCAATGTATAATTTTCTGCAAAGCACGTCCTTTAATTAACTATGGTGGGTGATTAAGTTTGCAACGCGTTAAGCAACACGTCCTCTATGCTTAATATGTGGAGCAAAGCCTTCAAAAATGAGCAACATTAAAAAATGTGTTGGAAGATTCTCGGTTCTTTGGAGATTAGACGCTTTTATAACAGGACAAGGAAATCTGCTAAAGAATCACAATTCCTCTTTTATATCATGTATGGATATTGGACGTTGTATGTTCGACTTTTTTGTTATTTATTTTTAATTTTGTCATTTTTATTAAATTACATTTTCTGTTATATATGAGTGAAAAATTGGAGTCACAGTTTTTTTGTTAAAAATTGGACAGCTGTCCGAAAAAACACAGGAGTGTAAAAAAACGGACTACAAATGGTTCAGATACACTAATACATTCGCAAATTTTCGCGATAGTTAAAATGAAGACCTTTTTCGCAGCTCTCTCTTCGGACCAACTTATCGCATCGCTGAGACACGTGCTGCCTTGAAAGGATTTGGAAAATAGCGACGATAGTTCCGACAATAGTTTCAAGAACCTACAATTTGTTGCATAGTGTAATACCTGACGACATCGATTTTGGAATCTTTAGTAAGCGCGCAGTCATTAATTGTTTAAAATTTCAGGCACACCCACTTTCGCCTTCGTAATATAGAGAAAAGGGATTTCCCGTAGCAATTTTTCAACTATCGATTCAAAATTCAGAACAGTAATTAGCCCTATTAATATCTACCAAATTTGACACGATTCCGACAAGAATCATGGAAAATAAACGAGTTTTACTTGGTGGTCCATAAGGGCGAAATCGGCTGTAGACTAGTGGCGGCGCTAGAGCTCTCGTGTGTTTTTGTAAGAGTGCGCGAAATGGCTATAAGGCATGCAAAACGAATTTAATAGGCATACATGTACTCGAAGTTAAAAATATTTGTTCTAATGGTGCATGGTATACCGCGGTCGGTTAGACGGCTGACTTAATTTTTTTAACTATTTGATATGGTACTCCGATCCTGACAAGTTTCACACTTTATCTTACCCGGGTTATAAGTAGCTCAAAACCCAAGTTTTATCTCGATAGCTCTCAAATATCAAGTTTTATCCCAATAGCTCTTAATATGGCGGCGTGAAGTTGATTTCTATAGACGGACGGACAGATGGACAAAGCATGTTCCCTACTTTGCCTGCAGATGGTTAAGTGTTCATATAGAGGGTCAAGTTAATAAAAAAAAAAAATTTGAAAAATTCAAATTTTAAATTGTATTCGTCTCCATCCATATCAATATCCGTTTCACTCCGTCTTGCATCTTTCGGGACAATTAATAAAAATACTACTAATTTTTGTCTCATCCACTTTGCAGATATCTAATTTCTCTGGAACTTCGTTCTAAATCATCGTTCTATTTTTAAGCGTTGTTGATTAAAAATTTGTAATAGTACTCAAACCAGTCTCCAAAGTTTTCAACTTATCCTTGTGTCCTTGACTTATTTCATTAGTGATGGCTTGAATTATGATTCGAGCCTATTTCTTGGTCCTTGTGTTTTATTTAAATTGTTCAAAAGCATGCTTCAAGTATAATGGGTTTCTTTCAAAAGTGTTCTAAGCGATTCCAAGGTGTCTGGTTTCTTTTTGGGTGTTTGCACTTCAATTTGATCAAATATGTTAATACTCTGTCATTATTGGTTTTCCTACCGTCATAACCAAATTAGAATTGATATCTTTGGCTTGCCGGCCCCATTTATGCGAAAATTTCGGTTGGGTTGAGGTGATCACTTGCACAGCCAACTTTACCATAGGTGACAAGATCTTACACAAAACTATTCTTTTCTAAACTAGATTCGAGTTCCGCAATGTGTGTTCCGTCATTCGTCATTTACGTGAGCGATAGCAATGTGGAAAAGTCCAGGGTAGTTGCAGTTAAGAGCCACGCTTCTAGCTGTACTGGCACCTGCAGAAGTATTTCATTGGACAGTTTGAACAATCATCTTGACATGTTTAAACAAGGCGTCCTCCACATGGACAACGTTCATTGCCAATCAAAAGTCAAAGATTGTTAGCGCTACAAGTAGTAAGCAAGGAAATCAATTATGTTCAGTGTACGACCCGGCAGACCTTTCTTATATCATAGCCGACAATAGTTATACGAATCGCAAGAGTCCTGGCGATAAGATACTATCTTGGAGTAGCAATCTGGGACGTGAACTTCGTGTTTCGTTTTTGTTGCAAATGGCTACTCTGAAGGTGGATTCTAGTGTCAATTTCAGTACCTATAGCAGAAAAAATCTCTGCCCGTGTCCAGAACCATTATCAACCCGCCCATTGACTACTCAGGTGTGATTCCAGCATTTTGGCCGCCTGTCGGCTTGTATCGTGACTAAAGTGAAAGTGCAGAACGTCAATGGGAAAAACTTCGTAAACAACTAATATAGTCGACAGCCTTTGTTTTTGGAAGTCAACAGTTTTTTGTTGTTGTTATTATACCCTTGCAGAGGGTATTATAAAATTGGTCAGGTGTTTGTAACGTACAGAAGTAGACGTTTCCGACCTCCTAAAGTATTTATATTCTTTATCAGCATGAGAAGCTGAGTCGATCTAGCCATGTCCGTCTGTCCGTCCGCCCGTCTGTGCAAATCAACTTCACGCCGCCATCTTAAGAGTTATCGGGATGAAACTTGATATTTAAGCTACTTATAGCACGGAGCAGATGAAAGTATAAAAACTGTCAGGATCGGACCACTATATCATATAGTTCTAGAAGAAACATAGATGAAGAAGTTGGAGTGTCTCTATGAAACATAGATGAAGAAATTGGAGTATCCCTGTGAAATTGACTAGTATGATAGTTTTGTACATAAAACATAAGATCCCGATAATTAGAACAATCAGATCGGATAATTAGAACACAACGCCTACTACGTCAACTCACTCACAGACGCAACGCTACATGTGTATGCGTGCCATTCGCAGCACGCAGCATGGGAAAGAAGAAGAAGTGGAAGAGTCTACTTTAATTTATTTATTCATATGGAAATGTCAAATGTTATGTTCTCAAAGATTCAATAATCAATTTATCGCAACCAAATTCCGCAGACCAATTAATCTTATACATACATATATCTCTACCAAACTACCAAATTTTATTGATATCGAACTAGAACCATGCAAAATATGCGTATGAACGTATTTTACTACACGATCCATAAGGGCAGAATTGGCCGTTGGCTAGTGGCGAATCGGATTACTTTAATCTTGATAAAGGAAATGAACAACAACCAAAAATAACGCGTTTCGAATTACCCATATTTCCAAATATATTTGTTGTTTAAATTTATTGGATTTATATATTTCATAAATCCAATCTTGATATTATTCTATCAAAAAAGAGTTATAAATTAAAAATACTTTCAAAACTACTCTAAAATACCAAAGAAGCTAACATCGGTTATGCCGAAGTTTATATACTCTTGCTGTCCTTGGAAATAATATTTCTACATGTTCGAAATTTGATTTCTGCAACTCAATTCATCAATATACAAACAAAATAATTTTACCCTTTATACTAAAATTTTTTCTTCTTCTTCCCTCATTCCTTAAGCAAAGCAACGCACGCATACACATGCAGTTCATGTAGCGTTGCGTCTGTGTGTGTGTATGCATGTGCTCTGTTGATGACGTATGACAGTCATTTGTTTAAATTGACTGTAACATGTCTTCTAATCTGAGTTTTTATATCCAAAACTATCATCGCAGTAAATTTCATGGGAATACTCCAATTTTTATGAAAATGTTACTTCTAGAGCTAAATGATATAGTGGTCCGATCCTGACAATTTTCATACTTTATCTTACCCGGGTAATAAAAAGCCCCAAAAATTTCATCACGATAGCTCCTAAGCTGGCTGAGTGAGACGCATACGCACCGTGGGACGGACGGACAGACATACGGACATGGCTATATCGACTTAGCTTATCATGCTGATCAAGAATACATATTCTTTATCGGGTCGGAAACGTCTCGTACTGTGCGTTACAAATATCTGACCAATTTTATTATACCCTCTGCAAGGGTATAAAAAGGGCTTAATTATAAATTTTTCTAGAACTGTAGCTGGAAAAGTCATTTTATAATATTTCTACAATAAATGAGGATAATTAGGGTCGTATGCATGAAGAATAAATCGATATATAAGTCATATGACAAACTTAAAATTACCCCCAAAATGAAAAATTTCAACTCGATATAAAAAATAAAGTAGGTAAGTCGACTAGCCGACTTGAGTATACCATACACCAGGTGAAACAAATATTTCAAATTCCGAAAACCAAATGTATGTCTATTAAATTGTTTTTACATGCTTCATACAGCCAACGGACAATTCTGGCCTTGTGGACCGCTTAGTAAAATACGTTCATACGCATATTTTGCATGTTTCTAGTCCGATTTCAATAAAATTTGGTAGTTTGGTAGAAATGAGAAATGAAATGAAATAAGATTAATTAGACTGCCGAATTTGATTTCGGTAGTCAAAAAACTACAGGAGGAAACCGTTTTTTTCTAAATTATAGAGGCGGAAGTTGGCGTGGCAAAATATGAAAAGATGTATACTCTGCGCGCACACTAAGCCAGTGTACATACTAAATATGGTGACTTCAGTTTTGTTAGTTTTTGATAAAATTAGTTTTGTTTAATTTGCGGAGGCGGAAGTGGGCGTGGCAAAATTTTTATATAACCAGTTTCTGCGCGTCTATTAAACTAGTCTGCATACCGAATTTGATGTCTCTAGCTATTATACTTTTTAAGAAAAACAGTTTTATGTGATTCCTGGGGGCGTAAAGGGGCGTGGCAAAAAGTTTGAACAATTAATTTCTGAGCGCTAACTAAACGGGTATACAAACTAAATTTGATGTCTCTAGCTGTCATACTCACATAAGATTCCTGGGGGCGTAAGGGGGCGTGGCCGAAATTCCAATTAACTCTATATATGTACATAATACACGAGTATATGTACATACCAAATTTGGTGGCTCTAGCTCTTATAGTCTCCGAGATCTGCGTGTTCATACGGACGGACGGACGGACGGACGGACGGACAGACGGACATGGCTAGATCGACTCGGCTGTTCATCCTGATCAAGAATATATATACTTTATAGGGTCGGAGAAGCTTCCTTCTGCCTGTTACATACATTTTGGCGACTTTAATATACCATTTCACCCTATGGGTGTATGGTATAAAAAGGTCCGGTGCGGTTTGATTATATGAGCCATGAAGTAATTTGGGAAGAGATTTTATGAAAACAATTAATATTAAGTTAGACTTAATTCAAAAAAAAAAATCGAAAATGGTTACACTCGAAAGGAGAAAGGCTAACATGAACTTATAGATTATAGATGCCATACAGATTTTTAAAAATTATAAGAATTGAAGAGTCACAAAGGAGTTTACCCCATAAGGTGAAGAATTTACCCAGGAGGTGAGGAAGAGGAAATTATTAGAGAAACAGTTGAAAAAAATGATGGCGAGATTGTTGGTAGAATAGAGAATGGAGGCAAAGGCAAAATGTGTTGGAAAAGTGAGTATGAAGGTGTTGTTGAGTTGTCCACTGAAAGAGTTAGATCTGATACAAAATTTGAAGAGAGAAAAGAAATTGCTTATGTCCAATCCCTTAGCGAAGTAGAATTTGAATTATTAAATATCGAGTTTTTCAAGACTGGAGTTGATTTCAAAAATTGGTAGAATATTAGATTTGGAAAGTGCATATTTACCAGCAGAAAGGCCTGAATTGCCTGATGTAAAATGTGAAATGAAGCTCAACTTGGAGGGGTTCTTCGAAGTTAGTTGTGCGCCTAGAAGATTGTCATATTCTGAGAAAGGGAAATTAGAGGTGATGCTAGACGAGTACTTGGAGAAGAAGATCATTCGCCCTAGTGAGTCGTAGTATGCATCACCCATTGTGTTAGTGCCTAAGAGAGCTGGCGAGTTAAGGTTGTACATTGACTTTAGGAGATTGAACAAAGTTTTGTTTAAAGATAACTACCCTACTTCTCTGATAGACGACTTATTAGACAAACGATTTTTTCAAAATTGGATAGATGCATCTTTTAGAAAAGATGGGCACGTGTTCATGGAGGAAAACTCAGTTAAGTGTATATAATATGTGTATATTTCGTCACTCCGTTATGTCAGTTTGAGTTCCTCATGGTCTCAAAAAATTGTGAACAAAATCTTTATTGATATAATTAGAGATAATAAAGTAATAGTGTATCAAGACGATATCATTCAACTGAACTGTTGAAGAGCACCTAAATACACCGGCAGAAGTTAATAATCAGAAACAAGTTGGAATTGCGTATAGGTAATTGTAAGTTCTTTCAGTCAACCATTAAATACTTGGTATTTCTCTTATCAGAAGAGGGCATTAGAGCCGATGATAAGGGCGTAGAATCGGTTAAGAACTTTCCTAAACCAACAAACGTTCACACAGTAAGAAGTTTTTTGGCTTGACTTCTTGTTTTCGTCGTTGTGAAGAAAGATAGGGTGTTTAAATTCGGTAAGGAAGAATTGGATCGTTTTTCGGTGGTCAAAGATAAGTTAGTAGAAGCGCCGGTGTTGGCAATAAATAACCATAAGGACGAGGTAGAGCTACACTGTGATGCGAGCGCGATAGGCTTCAGGTCAATATTGATCCAAAGGAAAAAAGATAAGAAACTGCCCCCTGTTTTTTATTTCTCAAAACGACGTGTGACGTAGAATCAAAATACAATAGTTTCAAATAAGAGAGCTTAGCAATAGTACATGCAGTAATCAGTTTCAGAGTGTATTTACAAGGAAGATATTTTAAGGAACTTAAAGATTGTAATTTGTCGACTTTTACTCTCAATTGTAAGGAAGCTCTGGCTGGGGTACAGTTCTCAGTCCCAGAGTCCCGCCTACAGAACATTTATTTGATCTGGAGACCTTGATGAGTATTAGGATATGAGACTGAGACCACATGAAGGGGAGGAAAGGGAAGGAAAAGGGGTAGGAGGAGAGTCCAAGAGGAGTAGCAAAGACTGATCTTGTCTGCCAAGCGAAACCCGCTTGCCCAAGATCCGTTGCCTCTTGGACTGGGAAAGGGAAGCGTGAAAGGAAATGTTAGTGGGGTTATTAGAAAGGGATGGTGAAGAGGAAGTGCAACGACTGATCTCATCTGCCAAGCGAAGCCCGCTTGACCAAGACCCGTTGCGTCTTCACCTTGAGTGACTGAGCCCGGAGATCAGCGACTGACTTCGTCTGCAGGAGAATAACTCATCCTGCCGAAGTCCGCTGATCCTTCGGCTCCACTCAAATTTGGTAACAAATAAAAGAATGCTGGGTGTGTTAAACGATAATAGTATAGAGTTTATTCATAATTAACTAATTCTTAACAACTTTTGTAAATTGGGTCCCTACCGCACTCAAGCAAAAAAAAGGGGATCTTAGGACATGGGCTCACCTGCTAAACCTGGTATTTCACTTGATGATCTATGTTTCTTTACTCCTGCTGTTGGTTTCACTTGTTCAACTTTGCACTCTAGTGGTCACTGGCGAAGTGATTTTTTCCTAATTCTAACTCTCTGTTCATACCCACCCTTGCTCTGCCTACTTATGTACTAACGGTGAAAACATACGATGCGTCTTGTGCTTTGGCACGCGTCACGATCTCCGTCCCTCTCTCTCACTTTCGATTTCTTTGCTTTTCCATTTGGCGTCGACACGCGGCGCAGCGACTGATGCTGAGAGATTGCCCACTCCGCGACGCGTTGACGCCGCTGCCAAGCCATGTCGTTAGTCAGAAAGAGATAGATTTAGATCAAGAACTACAGTTAATTCCATGTTGGAACATTTAAATATGCCCTCCATGGGCGTAACGAAAGATAACCAACAGATTGGCCCTGCATAGGCGTAGTTTACTTAAATATATAGATAAGAAGGGGAACGGTAATGGGGTGGCAGACGCTGCCAAGTATTGTGACTCGTCACACAATCGAATTTAATTGAACGCAAGAATTGCGAGATGTGCTCTTGAAGTACAGAATTATGATTATGAAGTAGTGCACAGGGCAGGCAAACAGATGCAACATATAGATGCGCTTAGTAGAGATGAACATAATTGTTGAAGATACAAATAGTTTTGAACACAGTCTTGTTGCTGTTTTGTGTACGAAGTGAAATGGAAGAGTCAATCATTTTTAAGTATCATAACGAACTATTGAAATGACCGGGTTCCACTGGTATGTTATTATTTAAAGAAAGAACACTTCTGTATTGTTCTGTGGTATGATTTTAATTGATTTTTATTCAAAAAATATTCTTTGGCTTAACCTACGGGTTCATATATATTCTTAAGCTGCGGCTTAGGCGACAGCTACAAAAAAATTTTTGTTTATTATTGACGGTTTTACCAAATTTGTCAGACCCTACCCAACAAAGAAGACAAATACTAAAGAAGCGGTGCAAGCTCTTAAAGACTAACGGATAGAGGAAGCTGTTTCACGCCAGCAGAATTCGAAATGTTTATAATAAAATAACATTAAACAAATTAAGATTGCTATAGGATTATTTTAAGATAATGGCCAATTTGAGATAAATTATCAGAACCAGAGAAAGGTATATATAATTAAATATCTGGTTTTCCCAAAGAGGAAAAAAAGATATTGTGAGTTAAAAACAAAGTACTTTTTTATTTGAATGAAAAATTAAAACTGAGTTACAAAAATGTCTTATGGTTATATTTATAGGCTAAATTTGTGAGCCCTTTAGTGGCGTGATTGATATTGATGCGATTTGATTGGCCCGAATTTAAATGCTGAATTCGCGTTCTCACGCTTTTGGTTTTTATGGGGACAATTATTATTGCAAGTGTTTAATTGTTTATGATAATTATGAGTTAGCGCTCACACGCTTTGATTTTGGGGGGGAAAATATTTTAAAAAAAAGGGAAAATAATTTAAAATTAAAAAATTTAGGGGGAAAAAAATATATATTTTTTTAGATATAAGTAGAAAAAAAAAATTATCATATAAAGCTTTAAGACTCCAAAGCTTGCGCAGCTCGCAGGTGATATCCAGCTCTACAGTTATCACTCGAGGCTTTGGTCCCACAAAGTTTATATATTGCAGCTGATAGCAGCTTGAGCTCGATAGGCTTGAAGCCCGCACCCACGTGTGCGAAAGTAGTATCAAAAAGAACTCAGAAGGCACTACACGCAATGCTAAAGCGGTAGATGTCTAATACATACTTATAAATTAACCTAACTAAATAAATAACTTAAATAAATTTGGAAGCAACGAAACTATTAACTGGCGCCCAACGGAAAAACCTGTACCAACGGAAAAACCTGTACCAACGGAAAAACCCGTAACAACGGAAAACTGGAAACTACGGAAAAATCTTCGTAAAACTGAATAAAGAAATTAAAATTCATCAAAATTTTTGTAAGTGTTCTGCTCACAGTGTATGAATTTTCTCCAACACGTGCAAAAAAAAATAATTTTTTTCCAACAATTATATCAATTTTCATTTCAATTTTTTTTTTGTAAAAAAAACCATGAACTATAATTCTTCATGTGCGACTCTTCCT
This sequence comes from Drosophila tropicalis, assembly GCF_018151085.1. Lineage (NCBI taxonomy): Eukaryota > Metazoa > Arthropoda > Insecta > Diptera > Drosophilidae > Drosophila > Drosophila tropicalis. The sequence goes on from NW_027173304.1 coordinate 74,543, forward strand.
TGCTTGAATTAGAATATTTTTTCGGACAACTAAATTTAAACGAGATTAGCTTAAAAATGAATGCAGATCAGGTTAGATTGTTAGTAAGGGAAGCAGTTGAAAATACTCGAAAAGAGTTTGAAAACGAATTAAATAATATTAAAAATCAAATAAACGGCATTACTAATAAGCCGACAGCGAAAAAGTGGGAAAAAGTAAAAATTGTTCCTGGAATAAAATGTGAAGAAACGCTCGATGCTGTGAAAACTCTTCCCGAATTTTCCGGCCAACCCGGGAAATATGTGTCTTGGCGAGAGGCGGCACATAATGTGTACGAGACTTTCAAAGAATATGATGGAAGCTCACGACATTTTCAGTCGGTAACAATAATTATTGTTATAATTATAATTATAATTAGAAATAAAATTAGAGGTGCTGCTGACGGTGTATTATCATCTTTTAGTACAGTGCTCAGTTTTGATGCCATAATTGCTAGGCTAGACTTTACTTACTCGGATAAGCGCCCTGCTTATCTAATCGAACAGGAACTGTCTACTTTAAGACAGGGAACAACGACAATTCTCGAATTTTATGATGAGATAGAAAAGAAATTGACTCTGTTAACTAACAAGTCCATTATGACCTATGAAACAGATATTGCTGATGCAATAAACGAAAAATATAGAGGAGACGCTTTAAGAGTATTTATATCAGGACTAAAAAAGCCCCTATGCGATATAGTGTTTGCATCAAGACCTACTGATTTACCATGTGCATTGGCACTAGCACAAGAAGTCGGAGCAAATCATGAGCGTTATACTTTTGCTTCGCATTTTGCAAAGGGTAGTGCTGAAATCCCTGTAAGGAACAGGCAACCAGCACAAAAAATTATTAACTCAGATTCAGCTCCAGGTCATCGCAATCCATATTTTTCTAATAGACAACCAAACTTAGGTAGCGATGCCAATGTTGTAGCACAGACCAATAGGACCGTCACTGACAACCGGGTATCGCAAAAAACTAACAGCACGCCGGGTGTCGTACAATCTTTGGGCGAACCAATGGATGTTGACATTTCCACGTCACGTTTCAAACAAAACACCGCGCACTTAGGCCGAGGCCAATCAGGTAGACAAAACCTTGAAACTCAGCAGTTGGTTAATAGCCCGCCTGATCGTCAAAGCTCTAGAACTAATCGAATTAATCATCTTAATGAGGAGAAGCCTGACTCTGACGCAGCATACAACGAGCTTGGAGAACAAGAGGTTGCAGGGATAGAAGATGACGAGATTAATTTTTTAGGGGTAGTTCCCTCCTGCCATGGATTCGTAGATATGTAGGGGGAAAGAAATAAAGTTGCTGATCGATACAGGAGCATCGAGAAGCTATATCAAACCATTACCTATGCTAAAGGGTATACGGCTAGTCGATAAAGTATTTTTTGTAAAATCCATTCATGGAACTACCTCTGTAACTCATAAATGTAAAATTAACTTGTTCGGTGTAACTTCATACTTTTTTATTCTCCCGAATTTGGCATCTTTCGATGGTGTTATAGGACTTGATCTATTAAAAAATGTTAACGCGACTCTGAATTTCAAAACCAAAGTAATTACTCATGATTCTGGCAGTGAACTTATTCAGTTTTTGGTAGGCCAAGATGTGAGTCATTTACAGTTACAAGCTGAGGCAGTGCCTTCTGCCATAAAGGAACCTTTTCATAAAATGATAAGGCGAAATCCTAATGAGAAGCTTCCCTACAATACTAATATTGTTGCAACAATCCGAACAAGAGATGAAGAGCCAACATATTCTAAATTATACCCGTACCCTATGAATGTTAGGTCGTTTGTCAATAATGAAATACAATTACTGCTCGAAGATGGGACTATTAGGCCATCGATATCCCCATACCACAATCCTATGGGTTGTCGATAAGAAAGCATACGATGAAAACGGAATTAGGAAGAAACGGTTGGTTATAGATTTTAGAAAATTAAATGCAAAAACAATCGAGGATTCGTACCCTATTCCAAACATCGAAGTCATTGTATCCAATCTGGGCGGTTCTAATTATTTTTCAACACTTGATCTAAAATCTGGATTTCACCAAATTGAGCTAGCAGAGCGGGATCGAGAAAAAACAGCTTTTTCTGTTAGCGGTGGAAAATTTGAATTTTGTCGCCTTCCTTTCGGACTCAAAAACGACCCCCGTGTGTTTCAACGGGCCATCGATGATGTTTTGCGTGAACACATCGGGAAATATTGCTTTGTTTATATAGATGACGTTATCATTTTTTCAAAAACAATGGAGGAACATCTTAAACATGTAGAGTTAATTTTATCAAGCCTTTTTGCCTCAAATATGAGAGTATCCCTTGAAAAATCTAAATTTTTTGAAGAAGAAGTTGAGTATTTGGGATTTATAGTCAGTCGCAGTGGGATTAAAACCTGTCCCAAGAAAGTGGAAGCAATCAAAGCTTTTCCGGAACCACGCACCCTAAAATCGCTTCGCTCCTTCTTGGGCTTATCCGGATACTATAGACGATTTATAAGGGATTACTCAAAAATAGCTAAACCCTTAACAGATACTCTGAGAGGCGAAAACGGCAGTGTTCCAGCGTCGCAGTCAAAAAAAATAGTAATTTCATTAGACGAGAATCAGCGCGAGGCGTTCAGTAAATTAAAACAGATTTTGATCTCAGAGGAGGTAATGCTCTCATATCCAAATTTTCGAAAGCCATTCGATCTTACGACCGACGTTTCTTCAAATGCCTTGGGAGCAGTTTTATCCCAAGATGGCCGGCCCATCACGAAGATCTCGAGAATCCTACAAAAAGCAGAGGAGCATTATGCGACCAACGAGAGAGAGTTGCTCGCAATTGTTTGGGCTATACGGATCATAAGCCTCTTACTTACGCCATATCGGATCGAAATCCGAATTCTAAAATCCAAAGATGGAACGCGATTATTGAAGAATTCGATGCTACACTTCTCTATAAACCCGGCAAGAATAATTTGGTTGCGTACGCTTTGTCTCGCCAATATTTAAATTATACTGAGGAAGATCAAAATTCGGACGCTGCAACAATTCATAGTGAGGAGTCGTATTCAAATACTATAGAATCCGTTACTAGACCGGTCAACTGTTACGCCAACCAAATAATTCTCGAACATGGAAAATCTCACTCTAAGAAAACCACTATTTTGTTTGGCAAGAAATTAAGACATATGATCGTATTTACTGATTTTCAAAACTTAATTAACACTGTACAGGATTGCGTGAAGTTAGGTGTAGTTAACGCAATTAGGTGCGAATTGTCTGTGCTTGGCAAAATTCAGCATCGTTTGGTGAAGATTTTTCCTAAGACAGTTTTCCGACACACTGAAGTAATGGTAACCGATATTGTTAACCCAAACGAACAACTAGAAATTATTAATCAAGAACACAATAGAGCTCATAGATCTTCTCAAGAAAACGTCAAACAAATTCTTCGCGATTATTTTTTTCCTAGAATGGAAAAAAAGGCAAAAGAAGTTGCGTTAAATTGCAAGATTTGTTCAAAGGGCAAGTATGCTAGACATCCAACGAGACACCCGGTATGCGAGACTCCTATTCCAACTTATGTCGGGGAACTGCATGCTGCATGTTGACATCTACTCTACGGACTCAACTTATTTTCTGACATGTGTGGATAAGTTATCTAGATTCGCAATAGTACAAAAGATAGCTTCTCGTACAATTTTGGATGTAAAAATACACCTTCTGCAGCTGTTAAATGTATTCCCTCGAACAAAAACAATTTATTGTGATAACGAGCGCTCTTTGAACTCGGATACTATTGTGTCCTGTCTTCGCGATCATTTTGGTATCGAAATTGCAAACTCTGCTCCTGCTCTTCTAACGGGCAAGTTGAGAGGTTTCACAGCACCTTGAGCGAAATAGGCAGATGCCTAAAGCTAGAAAGAGGAATCCAGGACACAACAGAAATAATATTGCTGGCCACTATAGAGTACAATCGAAGTATTCATTCTGTAACAGGGCAAAAACCAATTGACTTATATAATTCGAACGATGAAAGAATTAATGCGACTATAAATCAAGTAAAGAAAGCTCAAGAAACTGAATTAATAAATCATAATAGGAACACTGTTGATCGTAAATATAAAACAGGAGATAAAGTTATGGTGAAATCCAATAAGAGACTTGGTAACAAACTAACGCCCCTATATACAGAAGAGGTAATTGAGGAAGACTTAGGATCAACGGTTAAGGTTAAGGAAAGAGTTGTGCACAAAGACAATATCAAATAAAAAAATAAATTTAAAAAAATTAAAAAAAGAAAAACTAAAAAGGAAATGAGAAAAAATAATGAAATGAATGAAAAGGAATGAAAAATAAAGAGTAAAAGTAAAAGAAAAGAGGAAAAAAAATTAAACAAAAATTTATGCTGGTTGAGCAGTAACCATCGATATATTAATACGAATTTTGTTGGTTTGTAAAATTAGTTAAGCCACTTTGTAGAAGATTATCCACAGTCCAAGAAAAATCAAAATCGATACCGTATTGCCTGAATTACTGGACCAACGCTTCAACCAAACTGCCTAAAACTCACATGTGCACAGCTATGCGCAAACACTTATGGCCAATCTTGGAGAGAAGTTAATCATCTTTTGCGGCACCGAGGACGTCCCCGATTGAGGGGGGGGATTAGTTATCATATAAAGCTTTAAGACTCCAAAGCTTGCGCAGCTCGCAGGTGATATCCAGCTCTACAGTTATCACTGGAGGCTTTGGTCCCACAAAGCTTATATATTGCAGCTGATAGCAGCTTGAGCTCGATAGGCTTGAAGCCCGCACCCACGTGTGCGAAAGTAGTATCAAAAAGAACTCAGAAGGCACTACACGCAATGCTAAAGCGGTAGATGTCTAATACATACTTATAAATTAACCTAACTAAATAAATAACTTAAATAAATTTGGAAGCAACGAAACTATTAACTTATATGACTCCCTCATCCTAAAGAAAATAGCCTGTCCTCAGGCGGACACATTGAGATATAGCGAGGGGTTTTTCTCAGCTGTATAGATTGGAGTATCAATTTTGGTTATAATTTGGGACTCAATTTTTTCAATAATTGGGGTTTAAATTTTTTCTGTGGGAGCTCGATTGTCATTTGATCGAAATTTTTGTGGCATTGCCTTAAACTTATAGATTAAGTATGTAATCAAACTTATTATAGTAAGTACAAAAGCGGTTAATGTAATAGTTTGAAATACAGTATAATTTTTGGTGTGTTCGTTAATTATTTCTTTTGTTTGGATAAAGGAAATAGGTTCTAGCCTTGTTATATTGTTTGTTACTTAAATGCTTTGGCTATAGTCAAGCAATGAATTTATTATAGATATTTCGTTTAATTGTAAGACACAATCGTAAATTTTTATTATGTTATTGCCTTCTATTATTAAGTCGTTTTTTACGCAATTTTGGTTAAGTTTAGTTTTTGGTAAGTTCCATGTTACAATTATGTTTGGTTCAATGTAATTAGTTGGAAAATTCTTATATGTTTTAGTGTATTTACAAGTGGTTGGGATTTGATTTAAAATGCGTATTATATATTCATTATTTATTTATTTATTTACGTCAACTAACACAGCAGTCGACGAAGAAGCTTAAGCTAAAGACAGGTAGTAATTAAATGAAGAAGGTAGCTTAGCTTTATACACAACTAAACATCCCCGACCCGGTGGAGGTGTTTTATTTGCACAAGGTGCCAGCTATGCCCCGATTCACAGCCAATGTGGTCAGGGATGAGTTGCAGCCAATCCAATTCCAGAATATTTTCATTGGTTTCGCTGTAGATGATTAAAAAGTATAGCTCGAAGAGAAGTGACGGAAGGATGAGGAGAAATTAGGTGAGAAAGGTTGTTAAAAGGTAGGCAAAGAACACGAAAAGGTTCGTGAAGAGAGTAGATAGTCAGACATCTACTAAGGTGAATAGGAAAAAAGTTTCTGGTCCGACGTGAGGGAACACAAAAATATAGCGTATCTAGCAAATGTTAGGTACAAAAATGTCTGCACAGTGAAATTGTAAAATAAGAACACAAGACAAATTAATATGTACAAGTCAAACGTTTTATTCAGAGAGAGCGGGAAAAAGAAGTGAGCAAAAAGATCATTGTAGTTAGAGGTGGAACCAAAGCTAGATATGGATAATGATAAAGCTATAAATAGATAAAATGTAATTTGCATATTTAAACTATTTTAACATATGTAAATAGCATATTTCCATAATTTCAACACTTCTTCTCAAATTACATTTTAATAGAAAAATACAAAAAATTCAGTTATTCAATCATTCCAAGATGCTTTACAAACTTTACATGTTTTTCTTTCTGTAAGTTTTTAGGAAGTATATCAGCTACATTATCATCTGTTTAAACATAGTTAATTGATATTATTTTCATTGCAACAATTTCTCTGATATGATGGTGCTTAATATCAATATGTTTAGTTCGCTTATTTATTTATTCATTATTTATTCTAAAAGCCTGCGTAGATAAGTTGCTTCCTTTGCTGCTGTAGACAGGGCGACGTATTCAGCTTCTTTACTGCTGTGGACAACCAAACCCTGTTTCTTTGATTCCCACGAAGTCGCTGCTCCACCAAAATAAAATCCGTATCCTGTATAGGATTTTCTGTCTAGGCTGTCGTTCGCCCAGTCTGCATCAACAAATCCATACAATGGTTCTCCAGTTTTGTAATAGCGCAGCTTCAAATCTATTGTTTTGGACAAGTAACGCAAAATATGCGTCAACGCTGCATCATGCTCACTATGTGGATCATTATTTCGCTGCGCCAGTTTATTTATTGAGTGAGCAATATCGGGACGTGTAGATATAGCGAGATACATTAAAGAGCCAACCAGGGATTGATAATGGGTCACATCTACTCTCTTACATTTCTTATCGTTGCAGCTAATCTTACAAACCAGGATCTAAAGGTGTTGATACTGAACGACATAAAATCATATCGTACTTTTCTAGCAATGACTTTATATATTGCTTCTGACAAATTCAAATAGAACCAACTTCTCCTTGACGGTGAATTCCTATACCAAGGAAATTATTTAACTCAGATGAATCTTTAATATCAAATGAACACTTCAATGTTTTTACTATGTGAGCAATATGGTTTTTCTTCATTAAGTGTGCTATTCCAAGCCCTGCCTGATTGCTATAAGGCTTTTTGTAATTTAATTACTCGATGTGGATGATCTTTACTAACAAAATGTTCTGGCTGCCTCATATACACTGTTTCAGTTAAATTACTATTTAAATAAGCATTTGAAATTTTTCGGCAGCAACAGCTAAGACAAGTCTAATATTTTCATATCATATAACTGGCGAAAAGGTTTCTTGATAATTTATTCCATATTGCTGATAGCCCATAGCTACCAGTCTTGACTTAAAATTTTTTATGTTGCCCTGATTATTTCTCTTAACTCGAAATACCCACATGGAACCGATTGCTTTCTCTCCAGGTGGTAGGTTGACCAATGACCAGGTTTTGTTGGCAATGAGAGCATCATACTCTCGCTTCATAGACTTCTCCCACTCAAACGAATGTTTGCTTTGTAAGGCTTGCTTGACCGTATTGGGGTTTTCGACATCATGATAGGCGACCATATTGTGAAGCATATTGTATTGTCTTTTAGGTCTACCTGGCTGTCCGGTGCGAATAAGACTTGGCCTTCCAGGTCAACGACGTTCAGACACATTTTCTTCCTCGGAGTCGTTGAATGCTGCAGAGTCGTCGAAACTCACGTACTGCTCGCTTTCGTTGAAAAGTGTCTCATCCATGTTGACTTCTTCTTCTTGAGATGACTGTTGAGTAGCTTCTTCTGGCGTAAAGTCTCCTGTTTCTCCAGTTGCCAAAACTTGTGCTTCATGTGGGAAGAAATCATCGTCATGGGTCAAATCATTTTCATTATGATTGTCTATAACAAACAATGTAAAATTGTTAGTACTCGATTCATCTGTATAACGCACATTTTTAGGAACTTCGTCTTCAACAAATTTTACGTCACGCCGCTCGATGACTTGCTTCTTATATCTCTGTCATAGAGTCGATAGGCCTTTGCAGTTAGAGAATATCCAACAAAAATATACAGTTTACCCTTAGTCCAAAATTTGTGATGATGCATTTTATCTAGCGCGTAAGCACTGGACCCAAATATACGAAGGTGAGACACCGAAGGCCTGTGTCCACTCCAAATTTCAAGAGGCGTTGTACCTTTTAGCGCCTGCGAAGGAGATCTCTTGCGTAAATATGCGGCAGTCGCTATAGCCTTCGCCCATAAGGATTCTTCCACCTTTGATTGAACCATCATTCATCGTGCCATTTCTACTAGGGTGCGATTCGCTCTTTCTGCCACGCCGTTTTGTTGGGGGGTATACGGTACGGTTAATTGTCGTTTTATGCCGTGAGCTTTTAGAAAAATATCAAATTTTTTGTTAACGTGTTCTCCGCCATTATCACTACGTATGGCTTTTATCTTTCTTTCTGTCTGACACTCGACTAAGTTTTTGAATATTTGAAATTTTTCTACCGCTTCATTTTTTGATTTCATAAAGTAAACAGAAACACACTTTGACATATCGTCTATGAACGTAATAAAATATTTCGCTCCGCCAACGGATTGAGTGTTTATTGGGCCACATACATCTGTATGTATTAATTCTAACAATTGCGATGCACAATTTGAACTTTGAGCGAATGGTCGCGAGCATATTTTAGATTGGTTACACGTATTACAGTTAGTATCAGTCGGAAAACGTTTAAAATTAATGCCAGTCACGAGTTGTTTATCTATTATTTCGTTCAAACTGCGAAAATTAAGGTGACCATATCTATTGTGCTACAAAATTTCTTTCTCTTTCATATAAAACAATCTGTTTTTGGTAACGTTATTAAAAAGAAACAAATTGTCTTGCTTTAAAGCTGTAATCATGGTACTACCGTCATTCGATTTTACAACAGCACAATTTTCTTTGAACGTAACTGTGTGACCATAGCTTAGCGATGCACTCACGGAAAAAAAATTTAATTTCAGGTCTGGCACATATAGAACATTTTTTAACGTTATTACATATTCACTTGTATTTATTTGAACTGTTCCTCTTCCAGGGCTTTCAATCTGTAAATCAGCAGCTAAACATATCCAGTGGCGTAGTAACGGGGGGGGGGTTTGGGGATAAAACCCCCCCCGAAAATTGGTTCATTTCTTATAAAATTGATTCAGCCAATTCAATATCTTTGATCCTAAAACATGTTAACCCCCCCAAAAAATTTTCTGGCTACACCACTGAACATATCATATCGTTTTCCACAGTGTAAGAAACAAACAAATCTTTTTCGTAGTACATGTGCGAAGTGGAACCACTGCACATTATGCGCAAATGCCGATTTACCAGCATAAAGTCTAAAATTATTTTGTTATATTTTCTTCTTTTTTTTTTGTTAGTTCCATTAGAGAAATGTCCAACCATTATAAAATCATTTTTGAAAATATTTTTCGTTCATAATATTTCAATAGATCTAGAACAACTCGATATCTGTCGAGGCGATTTGCTGCAAGTGTGGCTGGAAAAAAGTGCTAGCGCCACTTTTGATTGGCTGTGCGGAAAAATAAATAAACAAAGTTTGTCTAAAAGCTCGGAAGTTGAAATTAAAAAGAAAATACAAAATTTCGCTTCCCATTTCAAAAAGCTGCTAGCCAAAAGAAACAGACATGTTGAACGCTTTAAAAATGAAAATGCAAGCTAGCTGGCAACTGAAATATCATTTTTCACAAAAGAGAATTGCACAAAAAGACTGGACGTCCTATTGCAGCTTATGAAGAAGGAGGATCTAGATTAAAAAGAAAATTGGCTTCAAAGCTTTCTAGAGAAAATTCAAAAGAAAGCCTAATGCATGCTGCCTCAATGTCAGCAGAGAAGTCGGGAGATAAGGAAACATCAAAAATGTTAAGAGGAAAATTAAAACCAAAAGGTTTTACATCTGAAGATCTTTCATCAGTATTGCTCTCCGCAGATGAAGCATTATCTTTTATTATTGAGAATTCCTTCTCTAAGCAACAATATAGTAACATTAGATTAATGGGAATAACAAAGAATTGCAACATTTATCCAAGCTATGAAAAGGTAAAAGAAGCTAAAAAAAAGAGCAGGCCTCTTGAATTAAATGTATCGGAAACTGTTGCTGAAGTGCCGCTGCAGAACTTTTTAAATCATACTGCTTCAAGAATAATTTTACATCAGAAGCCAGTCTTTGAACAATTTACTAATGTATCTAAAATAAGGCTATTCGTAAGCTATGGCTTTGATGGTTCAACCGGACAAAGTGTATATAAGCAACGATTTAATGAACAGGAACCTAAAAGCCTCGACCAGTCTTTGTTTGTCACGACAATAATTCCTCTTCAAATGATTGATCAAATTGGACGAATTATCTGGAGAAACCCTAAGCCATTAAGTATTGCAGGCCATTAAAGATCGAATTCATGAAGGAAAGTCGGGACCATATTTTATATTCGAAAAGTCTCATAAATATGCAAATAAAAAACTTGAAATCATTTTTATACGAGGAAGGACAAATTAAGGTAGAAATTGCTTACTTATAGATGGCAAAGTTTTGAATATATTAACCGGAACAAAATCAACCCAATCGTGTCCTATTTGCGGTGCTATTCCGAAAAATTTATTGAATGTTACCGATATTAACAGCGAAGTTTTTAAGCCGAAACCAAATAATTTGCAGTTCGGAGTTAGTCCTCTACACGCATGGATTCGCTTATTAGAGTTCGTATTGAACATTTCATACAGAATTGGTGATCAGAAATGGCGAATCTGCAATACTTTAGACAAAAACGCAATGCTCATACGGAAAAAGCAAATAGAGGAGAAGCTCTGGTCAGACATGGGACTACATGTGAACAAACCAAGTCCGAACGGTTCTGGAAATTCCAATGATGGCAACACGGCGCGAAGAGCATTTGCAAATGTTTCATTATTTGCCGCAATATTATTTATTTATTTATTTATTTATTTATTTTATTTACGTCAACTAACACAGCAGTCGCCGAAAAAGCTTAAGCTAAGGACAGATAGTAATTAAATGAAGAAGGTAGCTTAGCTTTATACACAACTAAACATCCCCGACCCGGTGGAGGTGTTTTATTTGCACAAGGTGCCAGCTATGCCCCGATTCACAGCCAATGTGGCTAGGGATGAGTTGCAGCCAATCCAAGTCCAGAATATTTTCATTGGTTTCGCTGTAGATGATTAAAAAGTATAGCGCGAAGAGAAGTGACAGAAAGATGAGGAGAGATAAGGTGAGAAAGGTTGTTAAAAGATTGGCAAAGAACACGAAGAGGTTCGTGAAGAGGGTAGTTAGTCAGACATTTACTAAGGTGAATAGGAAAAAAGTTTCTGGTCCGACGTGACAGAAAACAAAAATACAGCGTATCTAGTAAATTGGTAGAAATGACATCGCCGTTGACTAGTTTATGGAGAAAGAGAATGCCAAAAACAAGCCTACGGTTATAAAGTGAAGGAAGATTTATAAGAAGAAGTCTGTCAGAATAAGAAAGTAGGCGAAGACCCGGGTCCCAATTCAGACCGCGTAGCGCAAACTTAAGGAATTCCTTCTGTACCGATTCAATACTACGCTGGTGAACATCATATTGCGGGTTCCAAACCGGCGAGCAATATTCTAGAGTAGGGCGAACTAACGAAGTGTACAAAACCTTTGTTACATAGGGATCATCAAATTCTTTGGCCCAACGTTTAATGAAGCCGAGAAGGCTGCTTGCTCTGTTGACAATTGAAGAAATATGAACATTAAATGAAAGTTTATGGTCAAACATAACGCCTAAGTCTTTGAATGATGGAACACAATCTAACAGAACAGACTTAATAGAGTAATGAGCTAGGAGCGGAGACAAACGACTGAAAGTCATAAAAGAACACTTAGAGGCATAAAGGTGTAATTTATTAACCCAATAATTTTGGTGAAAAACCCATGATGTTAAGTTTCGCGAGAAGCAAAGAATGATCAACCGTATCAAAAGCCTTACTGAAGTCAGTATATATAACATCAGTTTGACACTTTTTACGGAAGCCATAAAAGGTGTACATACAAGGGTAGTCAATTCTAAAAGGTTGGTAAGCGACGAACGACCTTTCATGAAGCCATGCAGACAAAGAGAAATAGTGGATCTGGATAGATGTTGAAGGGAAGACGTAATAATTTTCTCAAACAGCTTAGGTATTGCCGAAAGTTTGGCAATGCCACGATAGTTAGAAACATCCGATTTGCTACCCTTTTTCAGGAAAGCTACAAGTCTCATTCGATATAAAGAATAACCGAGCTAAAGGCTTAGATAGGGAAATCGAACACATTTTAAGGATGCAACTAGGTATATTATCAGGCCCGGGAACGAAGGAAGACGTCATAGATGACAAGCTAGAGATAATACAGTCTTCAGTAATACTGGGAAAAAACATACAATTTAAATGTGGGATTAAAAAGGGATAGGGTGTGGTATCCGAAACAGTAGTAGAAAAAGTCGACTGAAAGAATTTAGTAAACAGATCTGCAATATCTGAATCATTATTAGCAGTCTGGTCGTTAAGTCTGAAGGTGGAAGGTAGTACATTAGAGCGTCTTTTGGAATTGACAAAGTTGTAAAATCTTTTGGGGTTATTATAAAATTCAACCTTACAGCGAACGAAATAATTGTTGTAGCATTGAGTATTTAAAAGACAAAATTGAGATTTGGCTATACAATAATTTGCATAGTCAAGTCGCGAACCAGTTTTTTTAAATCTTTTAAAAGATCCCGATTTAATGTTACGAAGATTAGAGAGCCTATGTACGTGTGAATTAGACTGGCGAGCTGAAGACGGTAGAGACATTCACATAAGGAACGCATTTATCAAATAGAGAATTAAGAGCAGAGTAGAAAAACTTCACTGCACAATCTATATCACAGCACTCAAATAGAAACGACCAATCAAAAGAGAAAATAAGGCTGTTAAGAAGATTGAAATATGTTTTACGAAATCATCTACGACGAGAATTTGAAATGGTTTTAAATAAATTAGTAACGGAATTGTAATAAATAGTAACTTCAATGGTAGGATGATAAGGATCTTCAGGTTTCACTAGTGGCTGTGTTTGTGATACAGCACTAACAGTGGGATCAGAGACAAAAACAAGATCAAGGATTCTTTTAGAAGAGTTAATGAAAAAATTCAACTGATATAGTGGACATTCAAGAAGGCTATCAAGAAAAACATGTTGATATGAAGGAATTAAGAAAGATAGATTATCATCAACAAGCCAAGAAATATTAGGCAAGTTAAAATCACCTAAAACTATAAAAAAATCACGATCTTTAAGACAACCAAAAATAGTTCGTAAAGCATCAGCATGGTGCACGTAGATCATGATATCAGAAGCTGGAGGAATATATGAACAAGAGATATAAAGGCTAAAGTTAGAACATGTAACTTCGACGCAAATAAACTCAACACCTAAGGTGATATCAATCGGCACAACACTTAAACACAGATTCGAGTTGACAGCAATGAGTACTCCACCGCCACGACGAGCACCACGATCAAGCCTATAAGAAATAAAGTTATTAGAAAGAATTTCATTATCCAAAACAGAGGGGTTGAGCCAAGTTTCAGAGAAAGCTTATATGTCAACCGAAAAGGTTTGGCTATCACAGAACAGGTTCGAGAGCTTGGTAAGAAGTCCTCTTACATTTTGATAATGAATGCAAAGACTAGACGTTATTAGTTTTTTGAAGCAGAAGATAAATTAGGAAGGTGGACAGGCAACGGACGAGAGCGCTTATTGGGCGCAAACTCGTGTACAACTAGGCCCTCTGGCCAAAAATTAGGGTTAACCATAGCTGAGAAGTACTCATTTGGTACTGTAATTTTAAAAGAGGAGATTCCGCGAGGCCTAGAAACCTTAAGCTTTTGAATTAAAACCTTAGCAGGGCAAATATTACCAATGTAAGCTGCCACAGACGACTCCGAAGTATCTGGAGCAAGCCTAGAGATAAATAATTGCTTGCGATGAGGCACTACAGTTAGTGGAGGCGGAGGAGCATTGGGATCCGCAAGTGATTGAAAGCCAGCATGATCCTGTGATTGATGAGAGTTCCCGTGAGGTATAGATTGAGGTACACCAGGGCTTGTAATGGGTACTTCAATCTGAAAAGAAGAGCATAAAGAGGGACAAGAAGATGGTGTAGGTGAAAATAAAATGGGAGACGAAGTAATAGAGAGAGCTGGCGAGGCAACTCAAGGGTACATTTATTGTGCAATTTCTCAGAAGGTGGAACAAACTTGAATTGCGACAATAATTGAACGCTAGAGTCACACTCGTTATACAGTTGTTTGGCCAGTTTGTTTAAAGAAAGAAACTTTAAACGAAGATCCCTATACATACGGCTAAAATCAAGCTGCTGGCTGGCACAAGATCAGGCTTAGACACAGACAAACCAGAAAATTTGTCGTAGTCGCGGCCATTGAGGCCAGCACAGTTTAAGTGAATAAGATTATCGCAGAGCGAACAAGATATTGCTCTATACTGATCATCAAAACGATCAGAATGCTTGCAATTACGTAGACAACAAGCCATTGAAAAGCTGAAAGAAACACAAGGCAAACAAAATATATACATATATAAGAATATATAGAAAAATTTAAATACACAGCACAAAGATAATTATTGATAAAAAATCAATAATTACAAATAAAACAAAGAGACAGCTAGAGTGCACAGCACAACAGAGAGTGCAAGAACAGTTATAAGCCAAGCTTTGAAAGGCGGCCTTACAAAAGTATTACGCGGGAGAGAAGCTGAGCACAAAGCAGAGAGAACAACAAAGCCACTAGCACTGATGGTATGATGGGGGCGGTAAGGGGAGCAACTGCAGAAGCAATGACGATAGAAAAAAATAACAAAATATGTAAATGCACCAAACACTAATCACGAAGAAGAAAAAACTGTTTAAACTGATTAATTTGACGAATTATGGAAGTAAAACACAAGGGAGTCATTTGAACAAATCCAGCGAAAGCGTAAACAAACTAAGCACAATTAAAATTGAGAAAAAACCATAAATATTAATAAAAACTCAGGAGCTATGCAAAAACACGACATAGTTTCTATGTGTTTTGTATTTTTATTGAACAAATTGTTGTTGTCAAAATAGTATTTTTCGTATGTATGAATTCTCTGTCAAAATATTTTTATTTTTATCTTGATAAGAAAGTACCTCAAAGATAGGGGTTTTTATTATTTCTTGAGGAATATTTGAAATGATAAATATCTCGTTTGAATTTGGTTTAATCCAGGTGGAAGTTTTTGTATTCAATAGTTTTAATCACTTATGTTTGGGCTGAAAATTCCTAGTCTAGTGAGCTGCATGCCCATTTCTATGTCTTCAATGTATTCTGTGAAATGCTCAAAATTAAAGATTAGAACTTCTAATCTTACTAATTATACCATACACCCATAGGGTGAAATGGTATATTAAAGTCGCCAAAATGTATGTAGCAGGCAGAAGAAAGCTTCTCCGACCCTATAAAGTATATATATTCTTGATCAGGATGAACAGCTGAGTCGATCTAGCCATGTCCGTCTGTCCGTCCGTCCGTCCGTCCGTCCGTATGAACACGCAGATCTCGGAGACTATAAGAGCTAGAGCCACCAAATTTGGTATGTATACTCGTGTATTATGTACATATATAGAGTTAATTGGAATTTCGGCCACGCCCCCTTACGCCCCCAGGAATAACATAAAACTATTTTTCTTAAAAAGTATAACAGCTAGAGACATCAAATTTAGTTTGTAAACCCGATTAGTTAGCGCGCAGAAATTTATTGTTCTAACTTTTTGCCACGCCCCTTTACGCCCCCAGGAATCACATAAAACTGTTTTTCTTAAAAAGTATAATAGCTAGAGACATCAAATTTGGTATTCTGACTAGTTTAATAGACGCGCAGAAACTGGCTATTTAAAAATTTTGAAACGCCCACTTTCGCCCCCGCAAATTAAACAAAACTGATTTTTTCAAAAACGAACAAAGCTAAAGTCACCAAATTTAGTATGTATACTGGCTTAGTATGCGCGCAGAGTATATATATTTTCATATTTTGCCACGCCCACTTCCGCCTCCATAATTAAGAAAAAACCGATTTTCTCCTGTAGTTTTTTGACTATCGCATTCAAATTCGGCAGATTAATTAATCTTATCTATTTCTACAAAACTATTTATTTTATTGAAATCGGACTAGAAACATGCAAAATATGCGTATGAACGTATTTTACTAAGCGGTCCACAAGGCCAGAATTGGCCGTTGGCTAGTAGCGGCCCTAGAGTGCTCGTGTGTTCGTAGAGTGAGCGAGATAGCACATACTATGAAACATGTAAAAACAATTTAATAGACATACATTTGGTTTTCGAAATTTGAAATATTTGTTTCACCTGGTGTATGGTACATATACCCAAGTCGACGAGTCGACTTACTTGCTTCATTTTTTATTAATTTTCTTTTTCTTCTTGAATTTTGATTTGTAGTGTATGACCTTTTGTCCTCTATTTTTTTCTTCAAAATGTTTCTCATCTAACTGATTTATTTCTCCTGTCTTTTTAAATGGATTTGTCGTTTTTGACTTTACTAATGGTGCTTGTTTTATCTAGTGTCGATTTCGAAGTCGTGTCTAACTTCATTTAAATTGTTTATTTGATGTCTTTTATTTGTTTGGGTATTATAGTCGCGGGATCCCGCATAGATAAGAATGTCCGCTGGTGCTCGGTTAGTTGTTTAATGTCTCGTCTTATGGTTGTATACGAAGAAAATTTTTTCGAATATGATTAATTTATCTTCAATGTCATTTTCACTATTTATAATTTTCATTTGCTGTTTTATGGAATCTTTCTGCCTCTGAGATGCCGTTTTTACTCGATGTGATTTCTAACTTTACATTTTTTTCTTGTAGCCAATTTTTTAGTGCTATACACAGAAATGCTGAATCTTTGTCTAATTTTATTTCTATTGTTTTGCCCATTTCAGTGAACACTTTCATAATTGCTCTCTTGGCTTCCAACCAATCTCTAGACTTTACTTCTACAAGTGTTGCAAATTTGGAGTAAATGTCAATGCATTAAAGGAATTGTAAATTGTCAATCATGTAAAAGTCCATGACGTATTTTTCTCTGATATTAAAAGTTTCTGATGTTATTTCAAAAGTTAGTTTTGTATTTCTATTTTTTGTCTTTGCGATATTGCATACTGAGCATTCATTAATAATGTTTTGAATTAGGTTTTGAAAATCGGGAAAATAATATTTTTCTTTAAACAAATTAATCGTTTTTTCGATTCCTGGATGTAATAGTTCTTAATGATGTTTTAGGATTATTTCTTCAAATAGTGCAAACGTTTGAAGGTCCCCTAACTTAATGCTAGATTTCAATAAAAGCTTGTTGGAATATGGGAAAATCTTGTTCATTATGAAAATATAGTACAGTGTTCTTGGTCATTTCTTTGTATGTTATTTTTATGTTTG
This sequence comes from Drosophila tropicalis, assembly GCF_018151085.1. Taxonomy (NCBI): domain Eukaryota; kingdom Metazoa; phylum Arthropoda; class Insecta; order Diptera; family Drosophilidae; genus Drosophila; species Drosophila tropicalis. The sequence continues at coordinate 92,183 of NW_027173304.1, forward strand.
TTTTATAAAAGTAAGTTGTTGTTTCTGCTTTGTCTTCTGAACCTCTTATCAATTCTATTTGCCTGTTGAAATAATTAATGGGTTTTTTCTACTATTGGAATGTAATTTTCATTATCCTCATGAGCACTATGTATTGTAGCTGCTGTGCTTTCTGTTGATCCTAAAAAGTTTTCATCTATTTTAATTCTGGAAAGGGCATCTACGTGATTTTCTTTGCCAGGTAAATATTTAATTTTGGAATTGAACTCATTTAGTTTTATTTTCCATCTTCGAAGTTTCATATTTGGTTCTTTTATATTGTTGAGCCATACTAAACGCTTATGGGTGCTAAGAATCTCGAACTTTCTACCGAAAAGGTATGGCCTAAAATATTTGGTTGCCCATACAATAGATAGTAATTCGTTTTCTATGGCTGAATAATTAAGTTCATGTTCGTTAAGTGTTCTACTACCATAAGAAATAGGTCTATGGTTCTGTGAGAGGAACGCACCTAAAGCTATATTGCTAGCATCTGTGGTTAGGAAAAATGGTTTTTTGAAATCGGGATATGCAAGTATAGGATCATTCATGAGGAGATATTTTAATTTTTCAAAGGATGAAATAAAATTTGGGTCGTTTATGTTTATTTTAGCTCCTTTCTTTAATCCTAGAGTTAAAGGTTTTGCAATATGTGCAAAGTTGGGTATAAATTTCAGAAATAGTTCGCATAATCCTAAGAATGATTTAATTTCTTTTGGGGTTTTAGGTATCGGAAATTTTTGAATTGCTTTGATTTTTTCTGGGTTAGGTTTTATACTTGCTGTTGTTATTATATGACCAAGGAATGCTGTTTCCTTTTGCATAAATTCGGAGTTAAAGATTAGCTTCTCTTAGTTTGTTAAATTCCTTTCTGAGTGATTGTATGTGTTCCTCCAATGAAGTGGAGTACACAACGATGTCATCCAGATAAACAAGGCAATCCTTATAAATAAGGTCTTCCAAAAGATTATTCGTGCATCTTTGGAATATTGCCGGGGCATTTTTAAGACCAAGCTGTTTTTGCGATAGATTCAGGATCCATTTGAATTTGATGAAATCCCTTAGCTAAATCAATAGTGGTGAAGTATTGGCATTTTCCCAGTGTGTCGGGAATTACGTCCATGACTGGAATTGAAAATTTGTCATCTATTTTAACTTCTTTTAGATTTCGATTGTCAATGACTTATCTGAATTTTTGTTTGTTGGAAGCATCTCCTTTTTTTGGAACGATCCAAATGGGTGAACAGTAGGGGGAGTACGATTTTCGAATGATACCCTGTTCAATAATTTCATTTATCTGTTTGCTGATTTCTATATCAAATGTTTGGGGATATTTGTATGGACGTTTATAAATTGGGTCCTCATGTTTTGTATGAATAGAGTGCTTTATTGTACTCGTGAAAGTCAAATTTTCAACTTCGCGGTATCGAATCTCACTGAATTCGTACAAGACTTGTTTAAGTTTTTGTGTTTTTTCGTTGCTTAAATGGTCGAGTCTATACTCACTGCTTTCTATTATTTCTTTTTCAATTGCAAAATTTGTTTCTGGGTCCCTTTTTGTAGGTGGGTCCAAACATTCTATGTTTTGTTCTTCTTCTAATTCTTCAACATCTCTAAAATAAAATGTATAGTTTCCTAATTTTGCGTATTCTTCTTCATAATTTATTTGGGCTTTGCAGGCTTTTGGGAAAGTTCTTCCTATCAACATGTCGTATTTATTTGAAAATTTATGGATATAAAATGTACTCTTGGACAAAGTTTGCTGGGTGCAAGGAAAATGATTTCTTTTAATACTCCTCAATAAGTTTTGAAATTAAAAAAGTTTTCGGACATTATATTTATTGAAGAGCCTGAGTCGACTACACATCTCAAAGGTTTATTGTTCATCATTATTCTGATGAAGGACTTGTCCCTATCTCTTCTTCCGATTGATCCGAGGCATTCTGATGAAAATTTTTGGATGTGTCCATTTTGCTAATTAACTATTACTTTCATTTTGCCTTTTTGTAGGCTGGTTTGCTACATTTTGGGTAATAATTTTGATGTTGATAATTCATTGGATTTTGAGCCCTGTTATACTATTGAGTGCAAAGGGTTTTTCAGCTTTGTTGAGGAACCAAGTGTATGACACTGCTATAGGCAGCAAAGCAAGGTCTCATGAATGATATTGCACATCTCAGAATGTGTTTGTTTTTGTATTTTTTTTGTTTTCTGGAATATACTGGCGTCAGTTTGGTACTCTCTGTCGCTCTTTATAAACCTATATGGCCTACGTAGTTGTGTAAGAAAAGAAAATTTAGTAATAAGCAAGCAAACGAACGATCAAGACGTGTTCTAGCAGTGGCAGACACAGTTCAGTGAAGTTAAAGTAAAAATAAAGTTAAGTTCTTATGAGATTTTAAACACAGTGGTTTATTGTTCAACATAATTTGGTCCTTCGAGCCGGATCGTTGGGCATTGTTTGTTTGTTGCTCATTGGTTAATAATTTGCTGCAGTTCGGTGGCAATTAATTGTTAACTTCAAATTTAGTAGTCGATAGTTCTAGCCTACTATCGAATATTCAATCGCGCGTTGGCGCCACACGCCTATCGGTATCTGTTATCGATATAATCGACGAGATCGTGAGAGAACACATCTCAAGGAAAGGCAAGCGTCTTCGGAGATTACAAGGAATGGCAGGCTTGTTGCAGACCTGTTTGAGAGAACCATTCATGGAAAGGCAGCACTTACGAATATACAGAAGTTTCATCACCTATAGTCATGTGTCATAGGAGAAGCAGCGATACTCATCCAGCGTTTGCCTGCAGTAGATGCTAATTACGAGGTTGCATGGAAATCGTTGGGTGATCGATATGAAAAGCCCCGTTATTTGGTGAATTTGCTTATGGATACATTCACCGCTTTGCCAAAAGCTGTTGGGCAAAACTCGTCATCGCTACGCGCTCTGACTTGCGGAGCCAGTGATGTTATTCGGGCTTTAGACGATTCTGGACAAACGGGCCGTGACCGTTGGCTTATATACTTGCTCATCAACAAGGTTGATGAGACTACTCGACGTGAATGGATCGACAAAAGCCAGGATATCGAAAATCCCACCATTGAAGAATTGCTCAAATTTTTGGACTCACTATGCGATCTACTTGAGCTCAGTCAAGTTTTCGATCATAGTACTGAGCACAAATGTCATAGTCTCCGTTTGTCTCCGTTTTCGAATGCACAGATTCCTATTTTCTGCGGACATCGTCAAAATGTTCAGACAGATTTTAGTGGCCGCTGAACATCAGGATTTTTAACGAACCCTTTGGAGAGGAACCCTTTTGAGGAACCGTTGAAGCATTACAAGTTAACCACTGTTGACCACAGTTACCTATGGCACGGCATGTGCACCGTTTCTGGCAGTCAGAGTCCAAGGGCTGCTAGGATACTTTTGGATGATTTCTACGTCGATGACGTACTGACAGCAGCCATGAATGAACAGGAACTGCTCGACATTAGGGAAGAGCTGGTACTCCTTATGTCACGGGCACAGTTGGAGCTAAGCAAGTGGGTCTTGAATAGTAAACGAACTGCCAGAAATGAGGGAAATGAAATTGATTTCTCAAAGATGGCTGCAAAGCTGCTTGGGTTGCATTCGCGTCCTGGAGAAGACGTCCCACAATATAAGGTTTTATTATTAGAACTTATGACTTTTACGAAGCGACAAGTGCTGTCTAACACGGCACGCATCTTTGCCCCACTCGGCATTTTGGCGCCAGTGGTGATCAAGTTTAAAATTCTGCTCCAAGAATTATGGCTGCTTAATTTGGATTGGGACTCGGAACTGCCAACGAAGCAAGCGCACTTATGACAAAAATTCAGAAAGGACATTTTCACGTTAAGGAATCTGAAGATCCCACGATTTGTAGACAATCAATCCGATGACATCGAACTGCATGGATTTTCAGATGCTTCTTTAAAGGCTTACTCTGCCGTTATTTACAACCGTGTCACACACTTAGATGAAAGCATCGGAGTGGCACTCATTGTATCTAAAACAAGAGTTTTACCATTAAAGCAGAAGTCGTTGCCACGATTCGAACTTTGCGGAGCTCTACTACTAGCTCGTTTGTTCCAAGCAGTAAAGTCTGGTCTGCACCAATAGGATGTTAAGATACACGCATGGACCTATTCTACAATCGTTTTGTCATGGCTTTCGCATCAACCCTGTAAACTTAAAACATTCGTTGCCAACCGAACGGCAGAAATACTGGAGATCATACCACGTAGCGCTTGGGGACATGTCAGCACTAAGTAGAATCCTGCGGATTGTGCATCACGAGGCATGCTAGCGAGTGAGTTAATTAACTTTGATCTATGGTGGAAAGGACCACCTTGGCTGCACGACTGTACACTATACTTAGAGACGATGAATAGACCATCAACTTGCTGATCAATTCTCAAGCCAGCAGCAGAACTTGAGTTCAAAACCAAAGTCTTGACAACTATTTCCAAGGATATTGAGGATTCCGCATTTGATGTACTACTCGAAAGAATATCATCTTGGATTAGACTGGTTCGAGTGGTCGCATATGTACTCCGCTTTGTCCATCGAATCAAATCAAGCAAGTCTGAATATTCAGGGCCTCTAAATCACCAGAGCAAGCAAGTTTTGCCTACGACAGGCACAAAATAAATTCAATGATGATAGACAGCTGCTTTTGAGGAAGCAGTCTTTGGAGCGACGATCAACTAAGCAAAATATCTCCCTTCGTTGACGAAGATGGAATTATACGTGTGGGTGGACGTTTGAAAAGGTCGCAATTGCCTGCAGATGCCAAGCAACCAGTAGTTTTACCGAAACACCATCGTCTTGTGGAATGGTCAATCTTCATCCAGGAGTTTCAGAAATATTGGATCATTGGCGCACGAAACCTTATTCGACGTATCACAAATGAGTGGTTAAACTGTTTTAGACAGCGCCATCACACAACACATCAGTTTATGGCCAATTTGTCGGCTGTTCGAGTGCGACAAGCCTTTCCATTTGAGCATACTGGATGCGATTATGCTGGACCTATCTTGTTGAAGGTTCACAAGGGACGAAACCCCAGGAAGGAAAAGGGCTACATTTGCCTGTTTGTATGTATGGTTACTTCAGCTCTTCATCTGGAGCTGGCCACTGATCTCAGCACAGACACATTCTTGGCTGCATTAAAACGTTTTATGGCTCGTCGTGGGAAATGCTCCCAAATGTGTATATATATATGTAACCAACGTTCCACATTTGGCCAGATGCACACTGCTCTCGCAAATAGAATCTGTCGTTTATTCGCGACCATTGTGCACAGCATCGGATACTGAAATTGCCTACCTGTCACCGGCACATTTCTTAATTGGCAGAATTTGCAGATTCCGACCAATCGATTGAGCTAGTGGCAGCATGTTCAAGCAATGCTTCAAGGATTTTGGAAGCGTTGGCATCAAGAATATTTGACAACGCTACAACAGCGCCCGAAATGGACCACCAAGTTACCAAATATTGCGATCGGTAATGTTGTACTGATCAAGAACTCTAACGCGCCTCCATCGGCATGGCTCTTAGGACGGGTAACTCAGGTGTTTGCCGGAGATGATGGCCCCGTACGAGCGGTTCAGGTTCACCTAATCAGGAGAAGTCACTCGCCCTATCACGAAGATTGCAGCCCGGGGGGGATGTTGAGGAACCAATTGTCATACACTGCTATTGGCAGCAAAGCAAGGTCTCATGAATGATCTTGCACATCTCACAATGCTATTGTTTTTGTATTTTTTTTATGTTTTCTGGAATATACTGGCGTCAGTCTGGTACTCTCTATCTCTGTCGCTCTTTATAAACCTATATGGCCTACGTAGTTGAGTAAGAAAAGAAAATTTAGTAATAAGCAAGCAAACGAACGATCAATACGTGGCAGACACAGTTCAGTGAAGTTAAAGTAAAAATAAAGTTAGTTTGTTTGTGATAATATAGGATTTATTTTCTAATTCTGTTACAAACTTACGAAGGTTTCCTGTATAGCTGGTGTTGTAGAGGCGTCGAAGAAGTTCTTCACAAGGGGTCTGCGTCTTCAATTCATTGATGAGGAGTGACTTTAGTTCCGGCCAGGTGTTGGCTTTTCCAATTTGTGTCAGCCGTTGTGCCTCTCCAGTGAGCTGCATCTCGATTGCACTGAACAAAATGTTATGTTGCCTTATATCATGCGTTGGATATAAGTGCATAATGATGTTTTGTTGATTTTCTGAGTTCTATTTATGTTTTGTTTTGGTTTTTTGTTCGCACACAAGTTGGCGTTTTGTTCCTCAATTGGGTTTAATGGTTGTAACACACAGTTGATATTTTCGCGCTCAGTTGGCGTAAATATTTTTTTCAATGTTGTACACTTTTGAGCACTACCCGTAAGTTCTTGATGTCGGATCAGAGTTTTATAGTGATTATTCACTAATTCTATGTAACACACGGAGAACATATCTATGTGTCACAAGGATAGAATAACAGTTCACTATAGTGATTATTCACTAGTTCTATGTTACTCACGGATAATATTTCTATGTGTAACACGGATAGAATAACTAGTTCACTTTTACCGATCCTACCGACTGCGCCAATTAAATATCTGGTTTTCCAAAAGAGGAAAAAAAAGATATTATGAGTTAAAAGCAACGTACTTTATTATTTGAATGAAAACTTAAAACTGAGTTACAAAAATGTCTTGTGGTTATATTTATAGGCTAAATTTGTGAGCCCTTTAGTGGCGTGATTGATATTGATGCGATTTGATTGGCCCGCGTTCTCACGCTTTTGATTTTTAGGGGTACAATTGTTATTGCAAGTGTGTGTGTGCATGAGTTAGCGTTCACACGCTTTGATTTTGAGGGGGACAATTGTTTATAAAAACGGATGTTTACTTTAACGTTATGAATTTTAGGGGTCGAAAAATTTATATGTTATTGGGTATTGGAGTTGGATATATGACTATATTGGGTTTTGATAGTTGAGGATACTGTTTAAATAACACACTTCATCGGATCATTGAGCAGTTGCCGATCAAAATGCTTTTTGGAGTACAGCAAGAAGACACAGTCGGAGATGAGTTAACAGAAGGACTAGTGCAGTTACGGATAGTGAATGAACAAAGAAATTTGGATACAATTAGAAAAGATGGGGAAATACATGAGAAGCAAATAAAGAACTACAATAAGCAGCAGTATAATAGTAAAAGGCTAGCACCTAGAGAATGGGACAGAGGATTATATTACGGTGAACGATTCACTCCAGGAGTTTCAAATAATCTAATTCCAAAAAGGGCTTTATGTGATAGACAAGGTTCTCAAAAACCGACCGATTTATAATTTAGTATGTGGAAGGCTTTCCGCTTAGTCGTAATCCTAATCAAGGAAAACATTGGATAGGCACAATATAAAACATTGGATAGGCAAAAAAGTGACTAAAAGTTATGCTTAAGCAAGTGAAAATATTGATAACCGTTAAAGACTTTTTTGTAGTATACCTTAACAAATTTGTAGTTATAAAATGTCACCTTATTGTAACCCTAATTATGTAAGGATCAGAATATGGATCACATGACATCTACAAATAATTACTCGGTGGACATTTTACAGTAAGTACAGTAAGAAATAAAATAAACTACTTGTTTAAGAATAAACATCGTGTTCATCTGAAATGGCTTCACCGAGTCATAAAAATATTTAACATTAATATATGAAGAAATTCTTTTCTGTGTGAGCGCTGTTAAAGTCAGCTGATTATGTAAAACATGTTTTGACTGAAATTTGCGGGAAAAATGTATCAGCTTTAAAATGTTTGTTGTTAAATGTTTGTCCTGGCGTGGATCAGTACTTTTGCATGGCAAAGCGTTGCAAAAAGTTTAATTTGAGAAGTTTTTACCAAAAGTGTGCAGATAAATGAAAAACTAACAACTTGTGTCCAAATACACACAATTTATAAAAAATCAACTTTTTGTAGTACAATATGTGTTCAAGAGTGCGGAGCTGCTTGACGTTTGGAATAACAACAATCGTTCCCGTGTCGCAGTACAACATCATATGTTGCAAAACATTGAACAAAAGCATATAAATGACGACAGCATTAGGACAATAAATGAAAACGTGAAAACTTTCGTTAATTATATAAATAAACACTTGCCAAAGTGTAATTCAACTCTGGCAAGATTTAAAGGAAAGCATGCGAAATGGCTTGAAAAAGACCTGTTGGAGGAGACGTCATTGTTAACTTAGATTTGTATATATTAAAATTTCTTATATTATTTGTTTAAGATTATCGGAATTTCTACCACTGTATTTACATTAACATGTTCTAAAAGCTTCTGTTACATGGCTCATGAAGAGCTTCTAACTCATGAAAACGAAATATAAAAATGACTTCTTTCTGGAATTCGAAGAGGAGAAGACTTATTTTTCCTCACTCCACTCCACATTCTATTGAGCATTGGAGTTTTGTACCATCTGCAACTGGGCAGATCAAACATTGGCGATCGTGACAGGATCTTGCACTTCGCAAGTCCCAACATAAAAACTTAAAAACTATTTAAAGTCGTTTATTCGTTCAATATATTGCATTCATCGTTACATCATCTTGGACAGTCATCGTTGGACTTTTCAGCTTACATCATCATCTTGCACATTCATCATTGGACTTCTTCATCATTACATAATCATCTTGGATAGTCGTCATCGGACTTCTTCATCATTGGCCTTTGCAAGACATATCATCGTGGGACATTTACATTGAAGCCCTATCATAACCTAAGTCAACTTGAGTGTGTAAATTTACATTATTAATTTCCACTCAAGTTTTGACTCAATTGCGACTCATTACCGATCGTAAAGCTTTCACATGCTTTACACTCACATGTAAAACAGTCGTAAGCTTTAACACGTGCTATTAAGTATTAAGCACAACGGAGTAAGTACTCAAACTGTCATATAGAGAAACGATCTACATATTAAAGCTCAGTGTTGAGCTTGAGTGTTTTTATTAAAACTAAAACTCGTTTAGCTCACGTTAAATTCATTTCTAACTTGCTACATTTCTTTCGTTAAGGGCCCAAAATGTCTCCACAAAATGAAACGCAGCTTCTACCTCTCAGACAACAACGGAATCAACTGCAATCTAATATTCAAAGTTTAAGAGCTAGAATCGATCTTGAAAATGACCCTATTATATTAGATTGTCAGTCTCAAATTATTGAGTCGTATTTTAAACAAGCATTACAAGTTCTAACCAACGGGCAGAGATAGAAAATCTTTTTATCGAAACAAAGGCAATCATATTACGGCGCATTGGCGCAAGTAAAAAGGAAAAACCAGAAGAACGTAGTTTCTTTAATTCATCATCAATCGCAACAAATCATTCATAATACACATGATGAAAGTAAAACATTTGCAACATCAATGTTGACTCGCCACGCTCGACAAGGATTACTTCCAACAGCAATAGTTCTTATTCAAGACAAACTTGGTGGTTTTCAGCTCGCAAGAGCATTGCTTGATTCGTGCTCTGAGCTTACCTTTATAACTGAAGAATTAGCCAAAAGGCTTCAGCTTCCGTTTCGTTACGATCATTATGAGATTGCTGGAATCGGTGAAATACGTACACATATAAAACATTCCGTATCTACCAAAATTCGTTCAAGAATATCTCCAGATGAATGAATGGAGTTTATCGAGACTAAATCTATATCTCTACCTCAGCCTGAAAAGAGACTAGATGTGTCAAATTGGGCCATTCCCAAAGAAATTGAGTTAGCCGACCCATTCTTTTATAAGCCCGGAAAAGTAGATCTATTGCTTAGCGTAAAGGAGTTTTTTGACCTACTTAAAACTGGTAAAATTAGTTTAGGAGTTGGTCTTCCTCATCTAGTGGAAACTGCATTAGGATGGATCGTCGGGGGTAAGATTGCTGAACCTCTATCAACTCCACACTACACTTGTAATTTAACGCAACAGCAAGACCTTAACATATCATTAGAAAGGTTTTGGAAAATGGATGAAATACATGGAATTCAAAATAAAGATATTTCGTTATCCTCAGAAGAACAAGCATGTGAAACTCACTTTCAGGTGCACACACAATTCCTGGATTCAAGGAATCGCCTGAACAACTTGGACACTCGTTGTCCTGTGCAAAAAAGACGTTTTCTTCAACTTGCATTTCAACACCAATTAAAGAAAATGTACATCGGTTTTTTAGATGAATATTTTAAGTTGAATCACATGGAGATAGCTTTGTTAGATAATTTGCAATCGGGAAATCATTACATTATTCCTCACCATTGTGTCCTTAGACCGCAGAGCTCATCAACTAAACTTCGCGTAGTATTTGACGCGTCGTCTAAATCATCATCAAATATATCATTAAATGATATTCTCAAGGTTGGTCCTACTATTCAACGAGATCTAATCCTAACATTACTCTCGTTTCGTTTGTATCGCCATGCCGTTACCGCTGACATAACAAAAATCTACAGACAATATCTCGTCGCACCTGAGGATAGAAGTTTCCAACAAATATTGTGGAGAAAGTCACCGCAAGAACCTATTCAATTATTTCAATTGAATAATGTTACCTATGGGATGTCGTGCGCTCCATTTCTCGCAATCAGGTCCTTAAAGTTTTTATCAGAGACGTATAAGGAGTTGTTTCCAATTGGAGCTGCTGTATTAGCTGAGGATATGTACGTCGACGATCTACTTTATGGAGCTGACTCACTCGAAGAACTCAATGCTAAGACGAATGAAGTTACCAAATTGCTCTCGAAGGCAGGCTTAGAATTGACAAAGACGAATTTTAGTGGGGCACCAACAGATTATGAATATAATCTCAATATTGACAATAGTGATGTCACCAAGGCTCTTGGCATGTCGTGGCTGCCAACTGAAGATCTTATATTATTTCGATTTGATCTTCCATTAACTGCAATACCAACAAAGCGAAGAATAGTATCGATCATGGCCAGGCTCTATGATCTGCTAGGATTATTAGCTCCAGTCGTAGTACGCTACAAAATCTTGATCCAAGACTTGTGGATCGAGCGCTTGGACAGGGACGACCCGTTGCCAGAGATCTTACGGACTAGATGGCAACAACTTGAAGCTGATTTATCTAATCTTGACATGGTTCGCGTAAATCGATTTGTTAACACATCACCAAAAAATAAGTGTGAAATCCATGGATTTTTGGATGCCTCAAATCGAGCGTATGGATGTTGCATATACGCAAGGGTCTTGGACAACGGAAAATATGTAACTTCATTGATCATTTCGAGATCGAGAGTTGCGCCCACTCAATCACAAAGCATACCTCGTTTAGAGCTTTCTGCTTCCGTTTTACTCTGCCAAACATGGACTAAAATCAAACACAAATTAAATTGTCTTGTCAGCAAAACATATTTTTGGACAGATTCAACTGTCGTTCTTCATTGGATTGAAATGCTTAATTGCCAATCACGTATCAACCATAGAAACTCAATCGCAGGATATTATTTGGAGTCACTTGCCTGGAAAGGATAATCCAGCCGACATTGTTTCACGTGGCTGTGCAGCGCGCGATTTGATGCAAACAATTTGGTTTCATGGACCAAAGTTCTTAACACTTGATGCATTACATTGGCCGAAAATTGAAAGAAAGACAGATTTTGAGTTAAAAGAATTAGAATTGCGAAACACTCTTGTATTGAAATGTAGCACTAGTTATAAAGAAAAGAGCATAGTTGTGCAGATCATTAGTAGACTATCATCGTTCCGTTTGATTGTGAGAGTCTTAGCATACGTTTTACGAGTTTTCAACCGAGTTCCTATTAACCGCAATAATACGATAAATGCTACAAGAAGCATTTCAGTAGAAGAATTGGCTTTTAATCATATAATCTCTTCCATTCAGAGTGATGTGTTTGCGAAAGAACTAAAGGACTTACAAGCAGGACGAAGTGTGAAGCCGGAGCTTCAAAAGTTAAATCCATTCATCTCAAATGAACAGATAGGTTCTCAAAATATTCGACTTATCCGTGTTGGAGGCCGTCTTGCAATGGCTGACATACCATTGGACGCTAAAATGCCGTTATTGCTTCCAAAGACTCATAATTTCGCTTATAAATATATTGAAGATCTTCACTTGCGAAACCTTCACGCGGGAGCTAAGGTTCTGATAGCGATTCTGCGCCTAACAGTATGAATTGTAAATGCTCGCGAACTGGTCCGAAAGGTTGTTAGAAGTTGCACACATTGCTATCATTACAAACCTGAAAGGAATTATTCGTCGCCCAATCTGCAAACTTGCTCCATTGCCTTTAAGAGATGACGTTTATGTAAATTGAAGGAGTCATATTTTATCCTTCAATGGGGGAGTATGTTGGAGGAGACGTCATTGTTAACTTAGATTTGTATATATTAAAATTTCTTTTATTATTTGTTTAAGATTATCGGAATTTCTACCACTGTATTTACATTAACATGTTCTAAAAGCTTCTCTTACATGGCTCATGAAGAGCTTCTAACTCATGAAAACGAAATATAAAAATGACTTCTTTCTGGAATTCGAAGAGGAGAAGACTTATTTTTCCTCACTCCACTCCACATGCTATTGAGCATTGGAGTTTTGTACCATCTGCAACTGGGCAGATCAAACAAGACCCTTTAATAGGAACCTCCGGTCTCTGTTTAACAAAAAAAAAATGGGTCGTCCAAAGTGTGATTACGAGAACGCTGATCCTCGCCTCAAAAGAAAATTTGCTGCTGAGCTTTCCGATCAGAATAACAACTCATCTCCCCTCCTCATACTTACATGCTGCTATAGCTTCTGCTAAAAAATCAAAAGAAAAAGATTTAGCTGTTTTTTTTAAAGCTGCTGGGAGTTGCGACCCTAAACCAGTTGGGACCCTAAACCAGGTAAAAAGTGAACTTTTTACAGACGAGCCAAAGCAAATGTCCGCTGACTGTGCACTTGCCATTTTATTGGAAAATAAATTTACAAAAATTCAGTATATAAATATACAACGGAATGCAAAAAGGCTTATGATATATACCCAACATGGATTTGATGGTTTCGTCCGGCCAGAGTATATACAAACAGCATTTCCAGAACCACGATAGTGAATCGATTGGCAGTTCACTGTTTGTTACTACAATTGTTCAATTAAAATTGATAAATGAGATTAATAGGGCTCCGCAATCTATTAGATTTTGTCCACCATTAAAAATCGAATTCACAAAGGAAAGTAACGAGCTCATATTATCAGAAAAAGACAATTTAGATGCCCAGATTCTCAACATGCAAATATTTTTGAATAAATTTAAAGAGAAATGTATATATGTATGTATTTATAATAAAAGCATATCATTTAAAAAAAATATTCGACGACCTCTACATCCTTTGAACCACGGGCCAGGTGCAGGAGAGGCCAACACACACCTTCAGAACTACATTGGCATGTAGAAGTTAGTGGATAAATTATCGTTTTATTGCGCTACAAGAAAAAAAATCTGACGCGCTGCAGATCTGACGTCTGACGATTTTTAAAAATAATTTCCTACCGCGACGTGCCTAAGAAAACTTCGCTCTAAAAATAAAAATTCTGAAGGTAAAAAATCTGTGTATAAGAATATACTGACCAGTTCTGACACAAGGGTTAATGTGCAGAGTAAGCCTTCACTAATGAATAAAAAGAGATGAAAGCACAAAAACAAAAACACGTATCCCAGAGTCGCGGGTAGGCAAAAGACGAGAGCGCAAATCAATCAAGAATAGGAAAGAGCGGGAGAGCGCGTCAAATTGAACACATGCAACAACAATATGTACTCAAGAGCGCGAGAGATAGTTACAACGGTAAAGACACAAAAGCAAAAGAGATAAGCAAAACAACAACACCGCTGATGCAAGTATTGTTGTAAGTTTTGATTTATGTACAGGGGTGGTCAAAAGTGGTCAAAAGTCCCAATGAAAACAAATCCAACTTATTTTTAGAAACTGAAGTCAAAGAATAAGAGTATATTTTCATTATGAAAATACTTTTGTCGCAAACAATAACTGTGTAAATACTTTTGACAACTGTGTATCATTCGTTCATTTGCTTTTGACTTGCTCTACATACCGTTATTTTTTCATTTTTATTTTTCTTTGTATTCTTGAATAATCAAGCTTCAAAGCTTAGAATGTTTTCTTGTTGTAATTTACCTACAACAACAACAAAATAACTTAGAAAATAAAAGTTGCAAAAAAAAATTCATTGTGTAAATACTTTTGATCATTTAAACAAAAGCACAAAAGCGACTACAAGAATTCGCGAAATGAAAATAAAATTCGGACGCTGACATTATTATTAAACCGATAATGAGATTAAAAGTTATGGAAAAGTATTTAATCGCGAGAAAAATATACAATTTGATAAGCGCAAAAAAAAAAAACAAGTCCGTTCTCTGCAACGAGTGAAAGTTTTTTTTTTGGCTCTGTTTGTGTTTCTCAATTTTTAACTGAGTTATAAGTATTATTATGTATTATTATTATTTATGTATATTTGGCTGGCTTTTTATTTAAAAGCATTCTTAGTGGCGACCCAGACATCTTCAGCTTACCAAAACGTTCATTAGAAGGAGACCAACTTCGATTAGCCTGCCAAGATAGCTGACCACTGGAACACCAATCGTTTTATTATGTTGAACTTCACACAACGCCTAGCGAATCAACTTCAGATGTTTTGGAGAGCATTCGCCTGCTCAACACAAAGCTGAAAGAGTTTCGATCACTAGAACTTGGTGCTCAGTCTCGATCACGTAGCGCATAAAGTGGCCGATCACAATGGAATAACTCATCAAAGAAAAAAAAACACAGGAACTACAGTCCAAACTTTGTTTTACCATCTGAAATTTGGGGATGATGCTAAAAAATGCAGTTCTCCTTGTGCACATTGCCAATCGTCAAACTAATAAAGCTGTCGTCTAACGGGCTGGTCGGCAACAGCACTGCCAATACCGGCGATACCAAGCCGTTACATACCTCCAATATCGGAACACGCCTGCACATCACCGATCGCGTTTTTAACATACGGTTTCTGATTGACTCAGAGTCTGTGATTTCTGTTGTTTAACGATCATTATTCAAGCAAAAAATCAAACCCTGCAATCTTATTTTATATGCTACCAATCAATCAATCATTAACACATACGGAAAATACACCGCATAGCTCAATCTTCTCCCATGCAGCAGATTTACCTGGCCTTTATCATCGCAAATGTCCAGAAGCAAGCATTCAAGCTAACTTTCTAACATAGCAAATATGAAGGTTGTAATGCCTGTGCCGATTATCGGAAACTAAACTCGATAGCGGTTACTAATCGTCTTTGATCTCACTTTTTGAAGTGGACCATGTTGCAACCGTGCTGTTACCTGTGGATTTATGCCTGATAAAAATTTCAAAAAAAGCTACTTTAAATTGAAATGTCTCCTCCAACCAACCACTGAAACACTGATCAATGAACTAACTGATGCACAGTTTTCAATGAGACCCAATTCTGAGGTACTGATCGACAGCAAAAAGTTTTGCTTTTGCTCGTTTTGGCACCGCTGGACATGCTTTAGAGCAGTGGTCGGCACGGCCCATTCCTGGGTCTGCCACTTTGCAACTTTGTGCGAATAGAAAAGGAGATACAGTTAATAGCGATGGGACTTGATGGACACGGCCGCACAACTTCTTTTTTGTCAAGTGCTTTATGGTCCTCTTAACAATACAAGGGATTACATATGACAACTTTGTTTTATATAGATGGCGCTAAAATTACTAGTATATTTTTATATCCTTGCAAAAAGGGTATATTAATTTTGTTCAGAAGTGTGCAACGCATAGAACGAAGCATCTCCGACCATACAAAGTATATATATTGTTGATCAGCACGACGAGACAAGTTCAAATAGCCATGTCCGTCCATCAGTCCGTCTGTCCGTCCGTCTGGATTAACGCAAACTTCTCCTAGACCGTAAGAGCTGCAGAGCTGACATTGCATGTAGGCTTGTATATACTGCAGGGGTTGTATATCGCGGATTCAGCCGGATCGGACCACTATATCATATAGCTCCCCAACAGTGACTTTTCTCAATAACTTCGTTATTTTCTGTGCTATTATCGTAAAACTTAATATTATACAGTTCATTACGCCTATAAACGACTGTGCCAAATTTAATCATCATATAGCTCCCATTGGAACGATCGGTCGAAGAAGTGACTTTTGTAAATAACTTTGTTAATTTTAACGCGATTGCTTATAAACTAAACATTTGTTAGTTTAATATACCTGTTAATGATTGTGCCAAATTTGATCAAGGTCGGGTGACTTTATCATATAGCTCCCATAGGAACGATCGGTGGAAAACAGTGACTTTGATCAATATCTTCGGTATTTCCTATGATTGTAGGCCATTCTTTCGCAAACATAAGCCTTTTTAGATAAAACGTTCTTCCACATTGATGGCTAATAGGTAAGGAAAGAGTTACCAAAAAAGTTGCAAGGGTATACAAAATTTGACGCGGTCGAAGTTAGCCCCGGCCCTCTGGTTTCAAATATATTAGTATACAGTACTACACTTAGCACTTCTTTAAAGGAAGCGTGTGTGAATTATAACGGCAATTGACCTATGGACGTACAGTAACCTCGCGGCCCAAAAACGATTTCAAATACATTCACTACCACTGTGCGTACGAAAATAAGTAAGTAAGTAAGTGAACTCAGAAACTACATGAAAATGATTGTCTAACACTGGTATTGCAGAAACTCCCCAAAAAACTAAAGTTGTCAACACGCAAAATCACTAAAGTTACTAGTACTTTTATATTATTTCATATTTCCCACGAGGCAATATTTAATGAAGTTTTTACATGCTTCATACTATGTGCTATCTCGCTCACTCTACAAACACACGAGCACTCTAGCGCCGCCACTAGCCAACGTCCAATCCTGGCCTTATGGGCCGCGTAGAAAAATACGTTTATACGCATATTTTGCATGTTCTTAGTCCGATTTCAAAATAATTTGGTAGTTTGGTAGCAATAGTTAAAATTAATTTGATTGCGATAGTCAAATTGCGATTTCATTGCGATAGAAAAAAAACTACAGGAGGAAATCCGGTTTTTCAAAATTATGGAGGCGGAAGTGGGCGCATACTAAGCCAGTGTACATACTAAATTTGGTGACTTTAGCTTTGTTAGTTTTAAATAAAATTAGTTTGGTTCAATTTGCGGCAGCGGAAGTGGGCGTGGGAAAATTTTTAAATAGCCAATATCTGCGCGTCTATTAGGCTAGTCTACATACCAAATTTGCTGTTCGTAGCTGTCACAGTTTTTAAGAAAATCAGTTTTATGTAAATTCCGGCAGCGGAAGGAGGCGGAACTACTTTCTGCGCGCTAATTAAACGAGTATATAAACCAAATTTGATGTCTCTAGCTGTTATAATTTTTGAGAAAAATAGTTTTATGTGATTCCTGGGGGCGTAAGGGGGCGTGGCCAAAATTCCAATTAACTCTATATATTTACATACCACACGAGTACACTTACCGAAGTTGGTGGCTCTAGCTCTTAGCCTCCGAGATCTGCGTGTTCATACAGACGTACAGACGGACAAGGCTACATCGACTCGGCTGTTGATCCTGATCAAGAATATATGTACTTTATAGGTTCGGTGAAGCTTCCTTCTGCCTGTTACATTCATTTTCGGCGACTTTAATATACCATTTCACCCTATGTATGTAGGTGTATGGTATAAAAACCATTCTACATTATAAATATCAAATAAGCTATGTAACTTCGGCTATGCCGAAGTTTATATACCCCTGAAGTCCTTAGCATTAATATTTTTACATGTTGAAAATTCTTTTTCTGAAATTCTCATTCCCTAAGCAAAGCACGCATGCATACATATATAGTTTAGCGTTGCGTGTGTGTGCTTATGCATGTGCTCTGTTGATGATTTATGACGTAGTAGGCAGCAGGCAGCGCTGCCGACAGAGCTGGGAGCAGAGCCGTTTTATATTGACTGTAACTTGTATTCTAAAAATTTCATAGCGATACTCCAACCAAGCCAAACAACATCGGGTGACTTCTTTTGCGCCACCGTGTATATAATATAGTGGTCCGGTCCTAGAGATTGTCTTACTTGATCTGCTCCAGGTAATAAAAATCATAAAACAAAATTTCAACCCGATAGCTTTTAAAATGGCTGAGTAAAACGCATACGCACGGAACGACAGACGGACATGGCTATATCGACTCAGCTTCTCATGCTGATCCAAAATATATGTACTACAAACATCAGACCAATTTTAAAATAGCCTCTGCAAGGGTAAAAAAATGTACGAGGCTTTTGGCGAAAGTGTTAACAGTAATATATAAAACTAACAATTGCACATAAAATTACCTTCGAAATGGGTGATATCGGAACGTTCTTTTTATCTATCCATTGAATATTGGGATTTGGAATTCCATGAACAACGCAATCAATTGTGACACCGATAGTATTCAAAAAATCGATTCTTCTTGGTGGTTCTACTAAAAAAGAGGGTCCTTCAGTATCAAAATACTCTGTCACATCTAGAAATAATTTTTATATGAAATAATATAAGGTAATTTTTATTATGATGATTTGTTCATTGGGGTACATAAAGAGGCGATTACGAGTGGATAAATTTTTGTCACGTTTAATTTAGAAACTATAACAACCAACAAAACGATTTTTAATTATAAATATCAAAGAAGTTAAATTCGGCTATGCCGAAGTTTATATACCCTTGCAGTCCTTGACAATAATAATTTCACATGTTCAAAATTTGTTTTCTGCAACTCAATTCATTAATATACAAACAAAACAATTTTACTCTTCATACTATGTACAATTTGTTCTTCTTCTTCCCTCATTCCCTAAGCAAAGCAACGCACGCATACACATACAGTTTATGTAGCGTTGCGTCTGTGTGTGTATGCATGTGCTCTGTTGATTTGATGATGACGTAGTAGGCAGCAAGCAGAGCTGCCGGCAGCGATTGAACCGATTTATATAGACTGTAACTTGTGTTCTATTTATCCGATCAGGGTCAAATTTTGGGATCTGAGATTTTATATCAAATTCTATTATATTGGTAAATTTCATGGGGATACTCCAATTTTTGCAAAAATTTTTGTTCCAGAGTTATATGATATAGTAGTCCGATCCCAAAGATTTTCATACTTTATCTCACCCGGGTAAAAAAAAAGCTCCCAAAAAAAATTTCATCCCGATAGCTCTTAAGATGGCTGAGTAAAACGCGTACGCACCGACGGACAGACGGACATGGCTATATCGACTTAGCTTCTCATGCTGATCAAGAATATATATACTTTATGGGGTCGGAAACGTCTCCTTCTGTGCGTTACAAACATCTGACCAATTTTATAATACCCTCTGCAAGGGTATAAAAAAAAAATTGTTTCCACTTTATTCGTACTTTTTTAAGAAAGTACCTAAACCGGCAATTTGTGTCTGGAGAAAGGTCTTTGAAGAACTATACATTTATGTGAGCTGGATAGTGTAGTTTTGTATATGTGTGGGTGTAAATTTCTTCATTAAAGATCTACAATAAAACGTCTGTTTGAGACAATTGGTAAAACAAAAGCGTCGTTTATTGACAGAAATTTTGTGTTTTTGTTTGTGTCTTTCACTATTAATATGTTTTCATTTGTTTGTTTTTTGTTTATATGATTTCTGAAATAGAAGTAAGAGTCGCTGCTGGGTCTTCTTCATTAACTCTTGTTCCTAAGAATTGGTGGCAAGAGTGTTGGCTTAGTAACTACTTCCTCCAAAAAATTAAGCAGATGTATTAGAATGTGTTTTTATTGTGCGAGTTCCGCATAGTTTAGCAGTCCTTAGTGAGCCCAACTACCAGGCGCCAAAAGCCAAAGGCTCCCAGTGTTGTTGCCCAAGACCAGAAATCACCAAACGAGGCATTCTCATATAGGCCCATCTGCCTATTGGACACAGCTGACAAGGTGCTGGAGTCGATGCTTTGCTCGAGACTTGAGTCGGCAATTTTAACAGGCGGGGGCTTATCTGAGCACCAATTCGGATTCAGAAAATCGACGGCTCCAGATGGAAAGGCGGCAGCAAGGAATACTGCATCGTGGTGACGCTGGACTGAAGAATGCGATTAACTCAGCAAGGTGGAGCTTTGTAACGCAACGACAGCCAAAGTTAGCCACTGGCTATCGGCCGCAGGGCTTAAATTGGCAGCGCACAAGACTGGCAGCACTTCATGCGCAGATGGCAAGAGAGGTGGGACTCCTCGCCCAAGGGAAGATGGACTCATGCGCTAATCCCGGACCTCATACAATGGGTGTCGAGAAAGCACGATGAGATTCAGGCTCAGCTCATGAGCGGACACGGATGCTTCAGGAGTTATCTGAAGAGGTTTCACCATGATGTCTCTGACGAGTGCACATGGTAGACCGCTGGCATCACAGACGATGCGAGCCATGTGCTGAGCCGGTAACGCAGAATAACCTGGCCAGGATAATAGTCGCAAGCTCCAACGTGTGGCAGGCGGCCGCAGACTTCGCCGCACACGTGATGAAAAAGCTAAGGCAGTTGGAGAGAGAATGGTCGCCGAATTAAAAAGGTACACGATCTGCGATGCAATACATACAAATCTTTCCTTCTTTGTCCCCGCCCTTGTTAGTTTGTTCCCTTGTGTAACCTGATATATATATATCTCTTATTTGTAATTTTGTTTGAATAGGGATTCCAGGAGAAGAAGAATAACCCAATCTTCATTTGTTGAATTCAAAATTTTAACTAATTTTATTAACGAAAGTATTGACTTTATATAGGGAATCTTAGGCTCTAGGAGGTAACAATTGTTCTTAAAATATCTTATTCTAATGTGACACAAACCCCACGTTTTCGGGGATTGAAAATTATTATTATTTTGGGCCGTTGTGATCTCTTAGGTTAGTTAGTTAGGTTAGGTTAAAATTACAAGTGTTTTTCTACAATGTGCATCTGCATCTGAACACGATGTTTATTCTTAAACAATGCTATTGTTTTAAATGAAATAAAAAAATAAGACACACACACATACGCATACACCACACACTACACCATCACACGATCAGAAGTCACACAGTACTGTTCTAAAATAAATAAATAAATTATTCTATTTAAATTGATACTGTTGAGATATATTTAAATTCATGGGTGTACAGAGTTATTGAGTTATATATTAGTACTGAATAGATTATTTGTGGTAGAGCTAAAAGAAGCACGACCGGCACAGACGGTGCCATATACGAGAGTGCATCTTGTGCGTATAGGGTTGCCAGATGGGCGGGTGACGAAGTAGGCTGCCAGATGTATTTGCAATACTTCCCCTCAGATGGCGCCTTATATGTCTATTTTTTGTACTCCCAATAGTGTCACACAGGACTCATGCTTTGCTGTTCCTAGTACTTTGGTTAAAACGTCTGCGGGCATTTCACTTGTTGAGATGCCTTTGTCCGTATAAGTTCCCTTATAAAATGATGACGGATGTCGACATGCTTTGTCCTCTTGTGGAATGGAGGATTTCGTGTAAGTTGGCCAGCTCCTTGATTGTCGTTGTAGATTATGGTGGAACGGAGCGAGCCAAAAATCTCTTGTAGGAAAGATCTTAGATGTACAGCCTCTTTAGACGTCTCAGATAGGGCCATGTATTCCGCCTCTGTACTAGAAAGAGCGACAGTTCGCTGCTTACGGGATTCCCAACTTATTGGTGCGTTTGCCATCTAAAATGCGAGCACCTATTAAGCTTTGATATGGGGTCCGGTTTTCTCTTTGGGCACATATGATTTGAAATTTTCTCGCTGGTGTTCATAGGTGTGCTCACTGGTTTACAGTCCTCCATGTTGAATTTCTTTAGTATATCCTTTACATACCTTGATTGACCCAAAGAACATTCACCTTTGTTCTTGTTTTGATGAAATTCGATACCCAGGCAATAAGACAGTTTTCCTAAATCCTTCATTTCAAAATTACGTGTTAATTCGGCTTTCAGCTGTGTTAGTAGCTTGTTATTACTTGTTGCGACTATGAGATCATCGACATACAGTGAAATGATAATAATTCCATTACCTTGTTTCTAATACCACTGGTGTCCACTCTGCTTTAAACCATACAAAGCTTTCCTTAATTTACATATTTTATCGTCGGTGTATTTTTGCTTTTCTTTTTCCGTAAGTATTTCGGTGAATTCTGGTGGAACCTTTATATACAATTCTTCTTCTATGTCCCCATTTAGATATGCGCTGTTAAAATCAAATTGATGGAGGTCGAGGTCGAGTTCCACGGCGATTGCTATCAGTGTTCGTATTGATCCTATACGAGCTACAGGGGAATAAGTTTCATTATCATCAATTCCCTCTCTTTGAGTGAAACCTTTTACTACTAGCCGAGCCTTGCGGCAATCAACTTCGCCGTTTGTTGTCAAGCGAGTATACAATTTGACAAAATGTGCGCAAGTGTTTGATGGATGCAAGTCGATGATTCCATAATGTAAAAGGGACATCTCCCCGTAGACTTTTGGATGGGCATCTGTTCCGTAAGTAATTTGCTGTGTTTATTGCCTCAGCCCAGTAGCTAGGTGGTAGTACGGCTTGGATCATCATGCAGAGAGCCATTTCCACAAGAGTTCGATTCTTCCTTTCAGCCGTTCCATTTTGTTGTGGGGTGTATTCCACTGAATGCTCGTGCTTTATACCTTAGGCTTTTAAATACTCATTAAATCCATTATTGGTATACTCGGTTCCATTGTCTGATCTAAAACGTTTAATCTTTTTTTCCAGGTTTCAGTTCAGAAAACTTCTGATTTACTTTTGATAGTATACAATTCGCACCATTTCAAAAAATTACTATAAATGTACCAAAGTATCGACTACCTCCATAACTACTTACTCGCATTGGTCCACATACATCGCTATAGATTATTTCTAGTAGTTCTTTTGATTTTGAGTCGGATGCAGGAAACGGTTTTCGTGATTGCTTCCCCTTAATGCATGCTTCACAGATTGGTAGACTCTCATTTATATTTACGCATGCTCCATGTACTCTTCATTTTTGGATGATATCTTTTAAGTCCTTTTCGTTTAAGTGCCCAAAACGTTAATGGCACTCTCTGATACTTGTTTTGTTTCCGATTGCTAAATGGCTTTATACGTTTACGTTTCATTAAATCTTTCCTTTTCTGAACACATGTGTGACGTTGCTCCAGAGTCCAGGCACCATCCCATTGGGCTTGTGCGTGTAAGATTCTCTTCTTGTATGTACATACTTGAATATGACTCTCTGTTTTCTACGGAGTTTTTCGGAAATTTCTTGGGACATTTCGCCGCCTTGTGCCCCACCTTTCCACAATTATAACATTTGTATTTGAAACTACTTGCGTTGGACGACCTCGGTGGACAAAAGTTTGTTATCCCCCTGCAACTTTTTTAGTAATTTTTTCCTAATAGCCATCAATGTGAAATAACGAAGATATTAATCATAATCACTGTTTTTCACCGATCGTTTGAATTTGGCACAATCGTTTATAGACTCTCTAATAATAAGTTTCACGATAATAGCACAGAAAATACCGAAGTTATTGAGAAAAGTCACTGTTCGTGACTTTGGGGTTTGTATGGGAGCTATATGATATAATAATGCGATCCGGCTGAGATATACAACCCCTGCAGTATATACAAGCCTACGTGCAAAATTTCAGCTCTGTAGCTCTTACGGTCTAGGAGGAGTTTGCGTTGATCCAGACGGACGGACGGACGGACGGACGGACGGACGGACGGACATGGCTATTTGAACTCGTCTGATCGTCGTGCTGATCAAGAATATATATACTTTGTATGGTCGGAGATGCTTCGTTCTATGCGTTGCACACTTCTGACCAAAATTAATATACCCTTTTTGCATTGGTTTCACTGTCGTAACGTTTATTAGTGTAAAAGAGTAGATATATTGAAAATAAAAGATGCTAAAAAAATCTTCACTTGACCAGTTTTAGGAACGAGTCGGAGCGTTCCCTGTCTTTGACAAAATAAATAAACTCCCATCGGGTCAAGTAATGGTACAAATTATCAAGTACATAAGAATATAAAAGAACATGGAGGAGGACAGAAAGAGAAGAGGCAATTCAGGCATTCATTCAGAATAGCAAAAAGAATTCTATCGCCAGGAAAACGAAGCCATCTTATTTCGAGGACAAACTTGAGCTCTAGGAATACACGTGGGAGAACTTCGAGGAAAGTCGTCAGGAGCTAATGGACAAATTAAATAACGTGCCAACAGAAGATGACTTCTTTGTAACGTACTATTTCAGCAAAATGAAAACGGTTGTAACTAATACAGCGGAAGATTGGAAGGACCACTTGTCAAAAATAACACTAAAGAGGCAAGCTCGCCAACGAGAGAAAGAGCGAGTCATGGTCAAACCACTGATTCCCAAGCAAAGTGCGCTGCTGGATTCATTGTTTAGGACATTAAGACAAATAGTGCCTGAAGAAAAAATTAAATACAAATCGGTAGTCGACAAATTATAGATGCAAACTGAAGAAATCCATTATAATATTCATCGGCTAACAGAAAATCCAGCCGAAGCCGGATATAATATAACTACGTCTGTGGCCGCAGAAAATACAATGCTTAATTTCTGTGTGGCACCAGCAGACCCAAAATTCCTATTTCAAAATTTTATGGGGATTATCTGAAATGTCAACAATTTCATGACATCTATAAAAGGTGTTTCATGAGTCAAATGTGTCCACGATAGAGAAAATGTGGTACTTAAAATCAAACCTTTCTGTAGAAGCAGAGAGATTGATACGGCACCTGGAATTAACAGAGGCCAGTTACAACACTGCTTGGTCAGTGTTGCAGGAACGTTTTAATAACAAACGAGTTCTAGTAACAGCCATACTGGCAAAGCTGTTTGATCACCCAAATGTGGGAAATAACGCAGTTTCTATAAAGAATTTGCATGATAACATTTTTGAATCATTGCAAGCCTTAAAAAATGTAGGCGTCAATATGGAATCCTCAGATGCTGTCATAATGTTTCATATGACAAGAAAATTGGATAGATTCAACCACGCACTATATGAGCAATCTCTTTCCAACACCAGAGATCTGCAGGAAGTAAAGGACTTCCTATCCTTCTTGGAACAGCGCTTCCTAACATAAGAGGCGATTAAGAAACCAAGAAACGAAAATCTCAGCATTGAAAAACCAAATCCAAGGAAGACATGCGCAACAGCATCTGGGACAAACAGTACCAAAGCACAAACTCTTCCAATGTGAAAAGTTCAAAGTCAAATCCGCAGCAGAGCGGCTTCATTGGGTGCAGAGACACAAATTGTGTGTCAATTGCTTCAAGCCGGACCATATGGCAAAAAATTGCTCCTGGAGGGGATGCTTTAAGTGCGATAAAAAACATAACACAATGTTGCATTTAGAAACAGGCAACCAAATTGCTACATCTGCGTTTGCAGCTTCTGCATATGGAATTGGCAGAAAATACACCCTGTTGGCAACGGCCAAAGTATTGGTAAAAGGGATCAATGAAAGGAAAGGAGAATTTCGAGCACTCCTGGATAGCGGCTCACAAGTAAATCGCGTCTCAGAGAGACTGGTAAAGAAATTATCGACTCATGTGCACATAAATGGAGTGGGTGGTCAACAACAGATAAGCAAGGCGCGAGTAAGCTTGGTTGTAAGGTCAAGATACAACAAGTTCGGAATGCTAGTTGAGGCATTTGTATTGCCACACATAATAGGTGACCAACCCACAGAACAAATAACGCAGAAAGTCACATAACCAGACAACATTCAATTAGCGGACCCAACATTTGATAAACCAGGAAAAATTGATATGCTGTTGGGAGCTGATGATCACTATGCTATACTGCTACCAGAAAGGAGATGGGGCAATCGAAACCGTCCAACATTACAAAACTCAGAGTTTGGATGGATTATTGCTGGCAGAATTAATATGTCAACGTCAGTCTCAATCACATGTATGGTAGGCATGACGAATCCAGAGGAATCACTAGAACGATTCTGGCAGCTAGACACACTAGAGCCAATAAAAAGGTACAGGAGTCCGGAGGAAGAGTATTGTGAAAAATTCTTCCTTGATAACCTACACACGGCGGCGGACAATCGACTAATTGTAAAGCTTCCATTTGCTGAAGAGGCGTCATCTCTTGGAGAATCTCGGGAAGTAGCCATAAGAAGATTCTTGTCGTTAGAGAGGCGAATGAACCCAGACATAAAAAAGAGTATGTAAAATTTATGTCAGAATATGAACAGCTTGGATATATGAAGCAGGTAATGGTAGAACAAATTCCCAAGAACCATTACTTTATACCGCATCATTGTGTACTAAAACCAGAAAGTACCACCACCAAGCTAAGGGTTGTATTTGATGCATCATGTAAAACGTCATCAGGAAAATCAGTGAACGACATTTTATATCCTGGACCAGTTGTACAGAGTCAACTCTTCTCAATTCTTCTGCGGTTCAGGACACACAAATATGTGTTCACGGCAGATATTGAAAAAATGTATCGTCAAGTTTGGATAAACCCTGCCGATCAATTCAATCAGATGATTGTGTGGAGAGAGGATCCAAGTCAAGAACTAAAGTTTTATCGTTTAAAAACGGTTACTTATGGAACCACGTCAGCCCCATATTTAGCGACGAAGTGTCTGGAATATTTATCACTGAAGAACATGGAAAAATTGTCGTCTGGAGCATCAGCATTAAAAAATGACTTTTATGTTGATGATTCTCTCACAGGAGCAGACAGTTTACCAGAAGCCCTGCAAATAAGACAAGAGCTTCTAGAAATCTTGAGACCTAAGGGTTTCAACTTACGAAAATGGTGTTCAAATAGCAGTCAACTTCTAAAGGAAATTCCAAAGGAAGATACGATTGCTGACATCAATCTCGGTGACACACTGGAACAAACAAGTGTCAAAACATTGGGAATCATATGGGCACCGAAAGAAGATCAATTATGTGGAAACGAGTGGTGCTATCTGAAGTCGGTCAAATCTTCGATGCTCTAGGACTGTTCGCACCGGTAGTGGTAAGAGCGAAAATGTTTCTTCAACATGTTGCTACCGAACGAATTGAGATGCATGGTGACCTACCGCCGTATTTAGAGAAGCAATGGGATGCCTACCGAGAGGATGTACAAGCACTAAACCACATGAAAATTCCAAGGCATGTTTTTGATGGCAAGGTCCCCACTACAAAGGAACTTCATACATTTGTTGATGCATCAGAAAAGGCGTATGGAGCGGCAGTTTATGTCCGATCACCCTATAAAAATAGTTAAATTTCGGTCAGATTGTTGTGCGCCAAGTCGAGAGTGGCTCCCCTTGAAAAGCAGACACTACCCCGGCTGGAACTATGTGCAGCTGTGCTTGGAGCTGAACTCACGGATGGAGGATCTCCAATTAGGATCAGAAAGTGTTGAATCATTTCTCTGGTCAGACTCAACAGAAGTACTCTCTTGGATTAACTCAAGGGCATCACATTTCCACACGTAAGTGGCTAATCGGTTGACCAAAATACTTGCAGTATCAAATCCAAGGCAATGGCGTCAGGTGTCATCAGCGCTCAACGCAGCTGATGTTCTGTTTCGACGCATATCAGCAGCCCAGCTTGTGTGCTAACACATACATTATGGTTGTATGGACCTCTATTTTTGCATGGACCACAACGTTGATGGCCAGCACCATTTAAGCCTACAGAGCACGCGATGGATATCGCGGAGAAAAAAATCAAGGTATTCAGCATGGTGGCGGCCACTGCAAACAACACAAGTTAATGGATATATACGGTAAATCACAGTAATTCATTTTACTGGCTACAGCGAATAGTGGCGTATGTGTTACGCTTTTGTCACAAGCAGAATAGGAAACCAAATGGATCGCAAAAGCACGGTGGCAACATTGCCACTTATTCTGGATGAACATTCAATTATACGAGTAGCAACTCGGCTACAACAAGCACCAGTATCAATGGAAACAAGGAATCTATATCTCTTGCCGTAAAATGATCCGGTGGTACTATGATACTATGGAAACTTCATGAAGAGAATTTTCATTGTGGACGTGAGGCATTACGCGGGATAGACCGGCAACAATACCACATCATTAAGGTGAAACCGATGATCCGAAGTGTGATCCAGGGCTGCGTAGCATGCACCAAGTACCGGCCTCAGTTCTTTAAACAAGTCATGGGCGACTTACCTGAGCATCGGGTATCTCAGAATAGACCTTTTCTCAACGCCATCATAAAGAAGAAAACTTCCCGACAAAGCTTACATTGCAGTATTTGTATGCTTTGCAACCAAGGCAGTACATCTGGAGCTGGTAGGAGATCTGTCCACCTCCTCATTTGTGGGTGCGCTTCAGCGCTTCATTAGGCGCAGAGGAAGATGCCAGACAATAAACAGCGATAATGCAACAAACTATGTTGGTGCAAACAATCAACTAACGGAACTACATCCAAATGGAAGACACCATATAACAACGTCAAAGAAGGCATGATGGAAATTCTAAAGGAGGATAATGTGCCAATCTTGCTGGCCAATCTGGTATCGAGGACACTGCAGAATCAGAGACAAAGACACGTTTGTCTTTCGGTCTGCCACCGTTGGCAATGACGATCTGCCTAATTATGTTGTTACATGCTATAGCATTTGCTCAAAGGACTAACGTAACTCGATTCAACCCCAAACCAGGCATATACTATGAAAGTATTGGCACAGGAAAGATGGCAATGTCTGACTGGACTATTGTGGCATATTACGATCTCGAACTATATTGCGCCGACCTGAAAACATTTTCAGACGAAGTAGTAAAGGTTGGAGAAATAAGCGTGTTAATGAAGGTTCCAGAGGCTTGCACGGCAATGCAGAGACAGAACACTATCTCCTTCACATAGAACGCCAACGACGATCAACATTAGATATAATTGGGAATATTGCGAACGGCTTATTTAGTGTGCTAGACTCCAAGTATGCAACAGAGATGTCAGATAAATATCATTAAGCGAGATGAAGCCAGAATTGAAAATCAGATGAAACTAATGAAACAACAAATGAACAACATAACCAAGGTCCAGGACAATGCGGTAAAACCATTCCAATAGTATAACTACCTAAGTACCCTAACTACTCAGATGACAGTTATTGCAGGGAATTTGCAACTAATTCAAACCGCAGTTTCCCGAGTATTTACAGTTGCCCATCATAGCAAAATAAGCCCGTTACTACTATCACCAGGCCAGCTTCGGAGACACCTGAACCAACCTGAACCTGAACTAAGAGACAACTTGGTTCGGAGTTGCCAGTTCCAGATAACAGCGTCTTGCAATTATATGGCTTAATGAGGGCATAAGGCACAATCGGAAACAATAATCTGATATTTAAAGTCACGTTTCCAGTGGTGACAACGCAGGCAGTGCAACTGTATAACCTGGTACCCATTCCAGCAATTGGAACTCATGGTATTGTAATCATGAACATTAAAATTCCCATTATTGCTGTCAACAAAGAACAGAATCAATACATTGGGCTCTCAAGAGTAGATCTGGAACAATGCCATCAGCTCAACAACGAGCAATATATTTGTTTTGATAAACAAACAACGTTTACGGCTAATAGCAACTGTGAGTTCCAGCTATTAAAAAACACAAAATCATCAACTTGTTAGATACAACACACAAACAGGTCATTCGTGTGGTACGACATGTATCACAAAAATCAGTGGATTTGTGCCACCACTAGACCAATTGAACTCGCAGTGACCTGCGACCAGGTGTCACTATCAAGAAGACTGGATTGTTAACCCTAGACCCGACGTGTACAGCAAGGAGTTCTGCCATCCGAATAACAGGTCACCGTATAGCTACGTCAGACACAATGAAATTGTCATATGTCCGATTTGGCAACTTCACCATTGGCCCAACAAAAGCAGCGCCAACAACGACACAATTCACGAAGATGCAGCTAAGCTACGACTAACTAAGCAACATTTAAAGAAAACTGGAAACTAAGCAAAACTGGAAGTTCCCAGAAGACCAACAATACCATTGGTTCTTGTGATGGTGTATGGAATAAGGAGATGCTCTTAACCCCCATGGCACAATCAACAATGGATCGTCAATCCTATACCGACTCCTGCTGCAGCAACCCCAGCCCCCAGCAATATCGCGGTCTTCGTTGGATAACGTTGAACAGGTGTTCAACGGCCGGGAGTATGTTGCTGTTCAGATTATATAAAATAACATAACATTAAGACATTTATAATATAGAACAAACGAAAATGTATGTCAAAATAAGTATGTAACCCGATTATAGATATTAATGGTTCATCAGTCATAAGTAGATCTGATATGGTCAGCAGTAACAATAAACACCTAGTTAATTAAGCTGATATGGTTAGCTATTATTAATAAAGAAGTATTTTGCTTACCTAACACCATTCCGAACTATGCATTGATGAGCTATATATTTTTACTAAAACAGAAATGCTTTATCTTAGTAAGATCAGATACCAATTGTGGTTACATCGGGTGTGCATCGCTGTGTCAATGGACCCCATCTCTACCTTTGTAATCTCACTCCGAAGTCCACCCAATTTATGTGTCGGTTGCGACAACCTTAAGTCACTGGTTTATGTGCTAGTACCTATTTATATGTAAATAAATAAACTTTTAATTAATTCAAGAATTACTAACATCTTTTATTGAACAGAGCAGATCGTATTCCAACAGGTGAACATGTGAGAAGATTCAATGCACCCATCGTTGATGATGTTGCTGCAATTATTGTTTGCGATCCAACTACATCACGAGACATTGTCGTTGAGCGAAGAAGTAATATCATGCATCGTGTAAATGAGACACATCGTTTGTACGATGCGTTACAATTTCCAATCATTATTATTGGCAAGTGCAAGACGGATACGACATCACGTAGAAGACGGTCGATCCAATAACAGGTACAATAACACTCTAATTATTGCTATTATTGGTTTCCGTTAACAATCCAACCATTAACAATCGAACCAAAATCTAAGTGCAATGAATAACTAAATATGCGTATCGTATTATGATTCGTACGCATGAGGAGAATGTCATTCTGATGTAGCGTCGGCTATTCCAGCAATTCGCTGTCGACATGTATGTCAAAGTCGAGACCGAACGTTTAGCGTTCATCCGATTCAATCAGACAAACCTACGATCTGAGGACTATATACACTTGCGTGATGCTATTCATCCAGATGGTAATGTTCACGATATTGGACGCCTTACGATTCGCCCATCATCTTAAATCGGAAGCCCACGCCACATGCACGAATACGCTTAAGACGCTATGACGTACGTGCGAAATTATGGAATTCCGGATCTATTTATTACGTTCATATGCAATCCAAAGTGGAGGGAAAGTGAACGTGAGTTGGACCCGGGCCAAAAATCGCTGAATCGCCATGACATAATCGCCAGAGTATTTAAGCAAAAACTCAAAGTTATAATGAATGTCCTACTAAGTATCGAGTTTTTGTTGACACAGGCTATCTCTCTGTCTCTCTCTTTCTTTGACCACTCTGGCATATTTCTCAGAGAACGAGTGATTTATAAAACATTTATAAAATCATTCAACTGAACTAAAATAATAAATATATATAAAGTTAAACTTTCGGTCACATCCTGTCATAACTTCAGAAGAGGTCTTTATCCATATACATACATAATGAGTGACGAAATTAATATATCTGATTATTCAGTAGATCAACTTAAACAATGGTTTGCAGCACTAAAAATGCCATCAAGTGGTCCTAAAGCCGAACTAGTGCTCCGTTTAAACCAAGTTCCAATCGAGACACATGGCATCGCACCACCTACGAACATGATTATTCAGGTCTCGATCTGAATGACATAGAATTGCTACACCCAGAGCAATTACCCAGACAAATATCACGACGCCAATGAAAACGTCTTGCATCAAGAAACGGTAAATTCATGCGAATTTTCGTCGATTCGACGCCTGTTTGAGCAGCTTCAGTTCTTGGTTCAAGGCCATGAACAAGCTCCTAACGGATCTTCATAGTGGCGCCACCATGGAATTGAAATCCGGCAACTCCGTCATCGATGCTCCAGGGATGGATGGAGAAATTATGTTTGACTTCAACGGCACCTCGTGCCCTAAGAGATGGACAGCTCAATTGATGAATATCGGCGAAGTCTATAACTTGAGCGACAAACACTTGCGGATGCTCTTTACATGTAAAATGAAGGGAAATGCCCAATCTTAGTTGCATTCCGAACTTTCTCGCATTCGTGAGCCGGTAGCAGCTCTGATTACAGCCTTCGGTAAAAAGACGTCAAAATCTGAGATGCGCCGCACACAAGCGCGCATCACCTTGATGTCGCTCAGCAAACTACAGGAGCAGCGGCGCAAATGATGACGACTACCCAAGCAGAAGCCGACTCCATACAACCCAGCACAACAACACTTATGTAAGAAAATTTAAAATAAATTTCGTAAACATTCCTTATCATTCCATTATTGTAGCGTGCCTCCTAGACTCGGGGAGTCCAATCTCTATAATTAAGAAGAAGTTTCTACCCGTCAAAGCAGAAATATCTTTTTAGCGGACGTTGACGATACTATGCGCAGTACGTTCAAGTGGCCCCTGCGACACCAAGACAAAACCTGTTAACCGCGAGCCCAAGCACATAACTGCGCACCTCCCACCCGACCGACCGAGGGGTGCGCGGCACGAATCTCGTGGACGAATACACAATAGAAAAAACAGACAAACAAATAATACTATAGCTATCTATTAGATAGATGTTTTAAGCATATTAATAAAAAACTCTGAGCCGATTACAGGGAATAGAAGGTTGTAATCAGAGCAGAGGACCCATGGCATAGTTAGAAGAACAACGAATATGGGATAAAGGTATCAAAGGATGTCTACTCCGTCTACATGGTACCGACAGATTTACCTCAGCTAATAACTCAGGCGACTCGATATCACCAATTAAGAGCTTGTGCATCAAAATAACTCCAAGCATAATTCTACGGTTAGTTTGGGAAGGAAGGTTAATCAAGAGAAGTCTACTAGAACACGAAGGCAAATTGACCTTGCGATCACAGCTTAAGCCACGAAGAGCAAATAGCAAGAACTGCTTTTGAACGGATTCCAGTCTAGTCTGGTGCGACTCATATTGAGGTGACCAAATGCAAGATCCATACTCTAAGATAGGACGATCAAGCGAAGTAAAAAGAACTTTAGTTGTATAGGGGTAATGAAATTCTTTTAATGAAACCCAGAACACTCATGGCCTTTGCGACCGTGGTGGAAATAAGTCAGTACCTTGCATTTGCTAGTGTTAAGATTTAATAAATTAAACTGGCAACAGGATTGAAAGTTTTTAAGATCAGCTTGTAGCCGACTAAATGAATCTGTAAATTTATAAGTAAGACAAAGCTTGACATCGTCAGCATACATAAGCACACGCGAATGAACAATGACTGATGAAAGATCGTTAATGAATAGTGTGAAGAGCAGAGGGCCAAGATGACTACCTTGGGGAACACCAGAAGTCACAGGAATGGAAACGGAAAAAGAAGACTTAAAAAGTACCTTCTGTTTTCTATTTGTTAAATATTCTCGAACCCAAGAAGGAAAAGGGGTGGAAACCCAATGTCGCTCAGCTTAGAAAGTAATAGGGTATGATTAACGGAATCAAAGTATTTGCTGAAAACAGTGTATATTACATCAGTTTGTTTACCAATTTTGAACCCCTTGATAATTATTAATATAAATTCTAAAAGGTTAGTGGTTGTAGATCTACGTTTCACAAACCCATGTTGGGATGGCGAAATAATAGAGCTGCAAAAATGTTGCAATTGAGAAGTTATAATTTTCTCAAAAGCTTTCGGAATAGCGGACAATTTTGAGATACCCCTATAGTTAGAGGCTCAGGTTTAACTAATTTAAGTTCGCTAAGAATAGAACTTTCATCAACCACTGGATTGAAAATGCAATTAGCCTTTTTGTAAATGATAAGGATACGGACTTGCTCGATATTCCGTTGAGGAATAAGTGTTTTGAAAAAACTTGCAAACATATCGGCAATTGCATGATCAGTGCTCGCTTTTTTATTTTGAAAAGACAAAAAATATGGGTGCACAGAGGTCTTACGTTTAGAATTAACAAAATTATAAAATTGTTTAGGGTCAGAAGAAAACTAAAGCTCACACCGCTGAAGATAATTCTTATAGCATTGTGTAAATTTGTCTTCTGGAAAAACAAATGGTTCGATCATAGAAACCTCACAATAAGAAGAATCCAATACAAAAACAAGATCTAACGATTTTCCATTAGAATTTAAGACACGATTGACTTGGGATAAATATAAGCCTAGAAGGCCATCAATAAAGTCATGTGACATAGAGGGCAGCAGCATGGTAGATGCATCTGTTGGTGACCATGCTAAAGCTGGTAAATTAAAATCACCTACAACTATGAGCATGTCTTGACTGGAAACTAAAGAGGAGACAAACTAAATTGCCTCTAAATGATTTAAATATACCACCATGTCTGACAATGGTGGAATATAGGAACAAGTAATGGAAGCATTAAAAGATTTCAAATTTACTTTAACACCGACAAACTCAATCTCCTGGGTACTAGAAAATTGAAACATTTCAGATGATAAAGCAGCATCAACAGCTATCAGAACGCCACCTATACGAGAAATCCGGTCACGTCTGAATATAGAAAAGTTTGTGGAAAAAACCGATGCATCAGCAATATCAGGTTTTAGCCACGTCTCTGTAAAAGCTATAATGTTATGTTCAAAAGAAAGACTATCAGCCCTCTAAGGTTCTAGTAACCCAGGTTAAGGGACGAAGCTAGTTTTTTGACACACCAGCAGATGCTGATGTGGCAGGAATGGTATTAGTTGTTGTTGTTGGCAAGCGAATCGGTTTCCGATTTTTCTTTTTCACAGTATATTCCTTAACTAGTATATGTTTTGGCCAAAAATCTTCTCGACATATAGTGTCGAAGATATTGGCAGAAACACTAATTTTAAAGGACGAAATGTCCCGAGAGTAAGAAAATTTAAACTTCTCCACCGCAATATTCGAGACGTTAACTTTCTTCCGAATATAGGCTATTACATCATCAGATGTGACAACAGGGTCTAGCCTAGAAACAAATATATGTTTCTTTGGTGGTATGCCAACGAGAGGCCGCGGTCCCGAAGCGTCAGCCGCAGCAGTAACGTTGGACAAGTCACGTACTGCAGCAGTCAACTTGTTTACGGGGCCCTCGATACCTTTAGAACTATCGGCAATTTCCATTGGAATGGGTAATTGCCCGGACACATCGGACACTACAATAGGCATCGTTTTTAAGAGATCATTCCCAGGTGATACCGGTAATTCCTTACTAATAGCATTCACAACCGGGCTCTTAAACGAAATCAATTGCTGTACATTAGGAGTGAACGGTGCATGAGACCGGTCGGGGACGATAAGAGACGCTGGCGGATCTACAGATACAGAAACACCCCAAGGACTGGTGTTTTTACGTTTCGGAGACTCATTCATAAGCGATAAACTTCTGAACTGAGTCTCCACCGCAGTAAACTCCGCTTGGAGTTTATTAAAACCTGCCCTTAAAGTGTCAAAACTATCTCTAGTCCGCCTCATAAAAGAGCGCATCTCATTCTCGACCTCCCGGCAAGCATCACATCCATATTTTAAGCCACAACCTTTAGCAATAGGCTCCTTGATTCTGCCTGTGTAACCTGCACACTTAACGTGAACCGCATTGTCACACAACCAACAAAGAATACAAAAATGGGAGTCAACCGCGTTAGTGGCAATTATGCAATTATTTTTTGAGCAGACAACCATTTTATCAAAAAAGTTTAATTTAATTACAAAAGGAAATACAAAAAATAAAAATTCTGAAGGTAAAAAATCTGTGTATAAGAATATACTGACCAGTTCTGACACAAGGGTTAATGTGCAGAGTAAGCCTTCACAACTAAAGAATAAAGATGAAAACACAAAAACAAAAAATTATTAAATGAATTAGTAACGGAATTGTAATAAATAGTAACTTTAATGGTAGGGTGATAAGGATCTTCAGGTTTCACTAGTGGCTGAGTTAAGAGTTAAGGAAAGAATTCAACTGATATAGTGGACATTCAAGTAGACTATCAAGAAAAACATGTTGAGATGAAGGAATTAAGAAAGAAAGATTATCATCAACAAGCCAAGAAATATTAGGCAAGTTAAAATCACCTAAAACTATAAGAAAATCAGGATCTTTAAGACGACTGAAAATAGTTCGTGAAGCATCAGCATGGTGCACGTAGATCATGATATCAGAAGCTGGAGGAATACATATGTATGTACATATGTATGTATTCCTCCAGCTTCTGATATCATGATCTACGTAATTAAAGTAAACTTTTTTGATAAAATGGTTGTCTGATCAAAAAATAATTGCATAATTGCCACTAACGCGGTTGACTCCCATTTTTGTATTCTTTGTTGGTTGTGTGACAATGCGGTTCACGTTAAGTGTGCAGGTTACACAGGCAGAATCAAGGAGCCTATTGCTAAAGGTGGTGGCTTAAAATATGGATGTGATGCTTGCCGGGAGGTCGAGAATGAGATGCGCTCTTTTATGAGGCGGACTAGAGATAGTTTTGACACTTTAAGGGCAGGTTTTAATAAACTCCAAGCGGAGTTTACTGCGGTGGAGACTCAGTTCAGAAGTTTATCGCTTATGAATGAGTCTCCGAAACGTAAAAACACCAGTCCTTGGGGTGTTTCTGTATCTGTAGATCCGCCAGCGTCTCTTATCGTCCCCGACCGGTCTCATGCACCGTTCACTCCTAATGTACAGCAATTGATTTCGTTTAAGAGCCCGGTTGTGAATGCTATTAGTAAGGAATTACCGGTATCACCTGGGAATGATCTCTTAAAAACGATGCCTATTGTAGTGTCCGATGTGTCCGGGCAATTACCCATTCCAATGGAAATTGCCGATAGTTCTAAAGGTATCGAGGGCCCCGTAAACAAGTTGACTGCTGCAGTACGTGACTTGTCCAACGTTACTGCTGCGGCTGACGCTTCGGGACCGCGGCCTCTCGTTGGCATACCACCAAAGAAACATATATTTGTTTCTAGGCTAGACCCTGTTGTCACATCTGATGATGTAATAGCCTATATTCGGAAGAAAGTTAACGTCTCGAATATTGCGGTGGAGAAGTTTAAATTTTCTTACTCTCGGGACATTTCGTCCTTTAAAATTAGTGTTTCTGCCAATATCTTCGACACTATATGTCGAGAAGATTTTTGGCCAAAACATATACTAGTTAAGGAATATACTGTGAAAAAGAAAAATCGGAAACCGATTCGCTTGCCAACAACAACAACTAATACCATTCCTGCCACATCAGCATCTGCTGGTGTGTCAAAAAACTAGCTTCGTCCCTTAACCTGGGTTACTAGAACCTTAGAGGGCTGATAGTCTTTCTTTTGAACATAACATTATAGCTTTTACATAGACGTGGCTAAAACCTGATATTGCTGATGCATCGGTTTTTTCCACAAACTTTTCTATATTCAGACGTGACCGGATTTCTCGTATAGGTGGCGTTCTGATAGCTGTTGATGCTGCTTTATCATCTGAAATGTTTCAATTTTCTAGTACCCAGGAGATTGAGTTTGTCGGTGTTAAAGTAAATTTGAAATCTTTTAATGCTTCCATTACTTGTTCCTATATTCCACCATTGTCAGACATGGTGGTATATTTAAATCATTTAGAGGCAATTCAGTTTGTCTCCTCTTTAGTTTCCAGTCAAGACATGCTCATAGTTGTAGGTGATTTTAATTTACCAGCTTTAGCATGGTCACCAACAGATGCATCTACCATGCTGCTGCCCTCTATGTCACATGACTTTATTGATGGCCTTCTAGGCTTATATTTATCCCAAGTCAATCGTGTCTTAAATTCTAATGGAAAATCGTTAGATCTTGTTTTTGTATTGGATTCTTCTTATTGTGAGGTTTCTATGATCGAACCATTTGTTTTTCCAGAAGACAAATTTACACAATGCTATAAGAATTATCTTCAGCGGTGTGAGCTTTAGTTTTCTTCTGACCCTAAACAATTTTATAATTTTGTTAATTCTAAACGTAAGACCTCTGTGCACCCATATTTTTTGTCTTTTCAAAATAAAAAAGCGAGCACTGATCATGCAATTGCCGATATGTTTGCAAGTTTTTTCAAAACACTTATTCCTCAACGGAATATCGAGCAAGTCCGTATCCTTATCATTTACAAAAAGGCTAATTGCATTTTCAATCCAGTGGTTGATGAAAGTTCTATTCT
Source organism: Drosophila tropicalis (assembly GCF_018151085.1). Lineage (NCBI taxonomy): Eukaryota > Metazoa > Arthropoda > Insecta > Diptera > Drosophilidae > Drosophila > Drosophila tropicalis. The sequence continues at coordinate 130,738 of NW_027173304.1, forward strand.
TAGCGGACTTAAATTAGTTAAACCTGAGCCTCTAACTATAGGGGTATCTCAAAATTGTCCGCTATTCCGAAAGCTTTTGAGAAAATTATAACTTCTCAATTGCAACATTTTTGCAGCTCTATTATTTCGCCATCCCAACATGGGTTTGTGAAACGTAGATCTACAACCACTAACCTTTTAGAATTTATATTAATAATTATCAAGGGGTTCAAAATTGGTAAACAAACTGATGTAATATACACTGTTTTCAGCAAATACTTTGATTCCGTTAATCATACCCTATTACTTTCTAAGCTGAGCGACATTGGGTTTCCACCCCTTTTCCTTCTTGGGTTCGAGAATATTTAACAAATAGAAAACAGAAGGAACTTTTTAAGTCTTCTTTTTCCGTTTCCATTCCTGTGACTTCTGGTGTTCCCCAAGGTAGTCATCTTGGCCCTCTGCTCTTCACACTATTCATAAACGATCTTTCATCAGTCATTGTTCATTCGCGTGTGCTTATGTATGCTGACGATGTCAAGCTTTGTCTTACTTATAAATTTACAGATTCATTTAGTCGGCTACAAGCTGATCTTAAAAACTTTCAATCCTGTTGCCAGTTTAATTTATTAAATCTTAACACTAGCAAATGCAAGGTACTGACTTATTTCCACCACGGTCGCAAAGGCCATGAGTGTTCTGGGTTTCATTAAAAGAATTTCACGACCCCTATACAACTAAAGTTCTTTTTACTTCGCTTGATCGTCCTATCTTAGAGTATGGATCTTGCATTTGGTCACCTCAATATGAGTCGCACCAGACTAGACTGGAATCCGTTCAAAAGCAGTTCTTGCTATTTGCTATATATCTCTTGTTCATATACATATATGTATATGAACAAGAGATATATAGGCTTAAGTTAGAACATGTAACTTCGACGCAAATAAACTCAACACCTAAGGGGAGATCAATCGGCATAACAGTTGAACACAGATTCGAGTCGACAGCAATAAGTACTCCACCGCCATGACGAGCAACACGATCAAGCCTATAAGAAATAAAGTTATTAGAAAGAATTTTATTATCCAAAACAGAGGAGTTGAGCTAAGTTATATGTCAACTGAAAAGGTTTGGCTATCACAGAACAGGTTCGAGAGCTTGGTAAGAAGTCCTCTTACATTTTGATAATGAATGTAAAGACTAGACGTTATTAGTTTTTTGAAGCAGAAGATAAATTGGGAAGGTGGACAGGCAACGGACGAGAGCGCTTATTGGGCACAAACTCGTGTACAACTAGGCCCTCTGGCCAAAAATTAGGGTTAACCATAGCTGAGAAGTACTCATTTGGTACTGTAATTTTAAAAGAGGAGATTCCGCGAGGCCTAGAAACCTTAAACTTTTGAATTAAAACCTTAGCAGGGCAAATATTACCAATGTAAGCTGCCACAGACGACTCCGAAGTATCTGGAGCAAGCCTAGAGATAAATAATTGCTTGCGATGAGGCACTACAGTTAGTGGAGGCGGAGGAGCATTGGGATCCGCAAGTGATTGAAAGCCAGCATGATCCTGTGATTGATGAGAGTTCCCGTGAGGGATAGATTGAGGTACACCAGGGCTTGTAATGGGTACTTCAATCTGAAAAGAAGAGCATAAAGAGGGACAAGAAGATGGTGTAGGTGAAAATAAAATGGGAGACGAAGTAATAGAGAGAGCTGGCGAGGCAACTCAAGGGTACATTTATTGTGCAATTTCTCAGAAGGTGGAACAAACTTGAATTGCGACAATAATTGAACGCTAGAGTCACACTCGTTATACAGTTGTTTGGCCAGTTTGTTTAAAGAAAGAAACTTTAAACGAAGATCCCTATACATACGGCTAAAATCAAGCTGCTGGCTGGCACAAGATCAGGCTTAGACACAGACAAACCAGAAAAATTGTCGTAGTCGCGGCCATTGAGGCCAGCACATTTTAAGTGAATAAGATTATCGCAGAGCCAACAAGATATTGCTCTATACTGATCATCAAAACGATCAGAATGCTTGCAATTAGGTAGACAACAAGCCATTGAAAAGCCGAAAGAAACACGAAGGAAAAAAAAATATTTATAAGAATATATAGAAAAACTTAAATACACAGCACAAAAATAATTATTGATAAAAAATCAATAATTACAAATAAAACAAAGAGACAGCTAGAGTGCACAGCACAACAGAGAGTGCAAGAACAGTTATAAGCCGAGCTTTGAGAGGCGGCCTTAAAAAAGTGATTACGCGGGAGAAAAGCTGAGCACAAGCACAAAGCAGAGAGAACAACATAGCCACTAGCACTGATGGTATGATGGGGGCGATAAGGGGAGCAACTGCAGAAGCAATGACGAAAGAAAAAAATTAAAAAATATGTAAATGCACCAAACACTAATCACGAAAAAGAAAAAACTGTTTAAACTGATTAATTTGGCGAATTATGGAAATAAAACAAGGAGTCAAGCGAACAACACCAGCGAAAGCGTAAACAAACTAAGCACAATTAAAAATTGAAAGAAAACAATAAATATTAATAAAAACTCAGAAGCTATGCAAAAATACGACCGTCAGTTAGAAATTAGTTAGAAACAAGTACATATATTGATGCCAATAGGCCAGAAACAGCAGATAACAAGTGCTCGATGAAGCTAAGCTTACAAAATTCTAAACCGTTTAGTTGTGCACCTAGGCGATTAGCATATACAGAGAAGGAAAAGCCACAAATTTTGCTAGATGAATACCTGAAAGAAGGAATTATTAGGCCAAGCGATTCCGATTCCCGTCACCCATTGTGTTAGTAAAGAAAAAACTGGGGATATACGTTAATGCAAGGACTTTAGAAAATTAAATAGGATTATTGTTAAAAACAATTACCCCCTACCACTAATTGACGACTTATTCGACAGACTAGTAAATAAACGGGTCTTTTCAAAATTAGGTTTGAAGAACTGATATTTTCATGTCTTTGTTGATGAAGAGTCAGTCGAATGCACATCCTTCATTACACCAATATCAATATTCATTGGACAATATCAGTTTTTAAGAATGCCAATGGGGATGAAAAATGCATCACATGTATTTAAAAGATATATTAACCGAATTTTTGAAGATTTGATTCGAAAGGAGAAGTCCTCGTGTACATGGACGACATCATGATAGCTAGTGCGAATATCAGATTCATATGCAAACGTTAGAAGAAGTTTTTCAAAGATTAGTTCAGAAAAAATTGAGGTTGCAAATGGATAAGTGCGAATTTTTTATGCCAAGCTTAAAGTACCTGGGCTACAAAATTACGCAGAATGGAATTAGTGCAGATGATAAAGTCTTAGATGCAGTTAAAATTTTCCCAATACCAGACAAAATATATTCGGTCAAGAGTTTTTTAGGATTATGCTCATACTTTCGAAGATTTATTAAAGATTTCTCAATAATAGCCAAGCCTTTATATGATTTAATAAAGAAAGATGAAGAGTTTAAATTTGGAAAGATTGAACTAGACTGTTTCTTAATGCTTAAGCAGAAACTTATTGAGGCACCCGTGTTGGCAATTTACGATCATAGAGACGAAACAGAATTGCATTGCGATGCAAGCGCTTTGGGTTTTGGCGCAGCCTTATTACACAAGAAAGCGGATAGCGAATGGCGTCCGAAATTTTATTTTTCCAAAAGAACGAGCGAAGTTGAGTCGAAATATAGTTTCGAATATATGTTTAAGGAAGGTGTTTCTTCTCAAGGCATATATAATTGTTAGAGTAGATTTAGAATATATGTTCAAGGGAAGTGTTTCAAAATTTTAACAGACTGCAACTCCTTGACGCTTACATTAAACAAAGTAGAATAAAACCCCATAATAGCAAAATGGGCGCTCGAGCTTCATCGATCGGGAAATCAAATGCAGCATGTACATGCTTTAAGTAGGTGCGCCAATGTTATGGTAATAGAGCCCAACAGTTTCGATGATAATTAAGTTATTTGCCAGGGAAAAGATCTAGAATTACAGGAAATTAAGAATATGTTAGAGAAGTCAGAGCACGAATGGTATGGAATGAGAAACTGCGTTGTTATAAAAAAACAACTGATAAAAGAATTCTTTTTTATGTCCTAAAAGGAATGAAGAACCATGTCCTATATAAGTTCTACGATGTATTGGGTCAAGTAGGTAGGGATAAAATGTTAGATGCAATAGGGAAAAGCTACTGGTTCCCAAATCTTAAAGATAAGGCGACAAAACATTTACAAAATTGTTTACGATGCGTAGCTTTCTCTCTAAAATGCGGCAAAGGGGAAGGCTTTTTAAACAGTATCCCAAAAGGGGAGAAAACATTTGATTTAGTCAGGAAGAGCTAAGAAACATAAGTTCGCAGTAGTGGACGGACTTACAAAGTTCGTCAGACTATATACGACAGGGACAACGAGTACCAAAGAGGTGATAGAAGCATTAAAACATTATTTCAGGAGATATAGTAGGCCGAGATGTATAGTGTCCGATAGGGGTAGTTGTTTCACTTCAAGTAGAAAGGATAAACCGAAGTAAGGGACCTATAATAGCAAAGTTAGCCGAACCAGACAACGGACACTGTTGTTGAGGATGTAGAACACGCACTAAACAACACTTTTCACAGAAGTATCAAGCAATACGCCTTACGACGGCCGAGTTGTAGCAGGCTATCTCTCTGTCTCTCTCTCTTTGATCGCTCTGGAATATTTCTCAGAGAGCGAATGATTATGAGTTCAGCGAGAGTCGTGAGAGAGAGCATGTATAAGGCAGGGGTAGGCACAAAGAGAGCCAGCACAAACCTTCAGTGTATGTGTGTGCTTTACACTGCGAAAAATGAAAAGTGAATAAAATATGGCACAATCGATGATCTGCTGCAAGAAAATAAATGAAAAAACAACCCCCAAATTAATTTTTTCATGTGCAGTTAAACAACATCGCGACATGGATGCGCTCACGTCGAAATGCTGCAACAGACTAATTCTGTTTTTACGCTCTCAAGTGCACTTCGTGTTGACTTCGGCATGACACAGATGGTAAAACGATCATATGCCGAAGAAAAGTGCCCGCACGGGCTATGGGTGCCTACCTCTGGTCTAAGGGAAACGGTTGAACAAAGCGGTCGCGTAATTAATTCTAAGTTTACCCATTGTGCACCTAATCATTAAAAAACGCTTTGTATTAAAATGAGAACATTTATAAAATCATTCAATTAAACTAAAATAATAAAAATATATAAAGTTAAACTTTCGGTCACATCCTGTCATACGTTGGTATATGTACTCGGTGGAATGGACTACCACATACTCATATCCTAATTTGGTTGCTGAACAAATTACATTCAAAGAAGTGAATGACAACACATCAGCAGAAATTCCTGATTCAGTCACTGATAATAAAGCACTGTGGATTATTCTCATTTAAAATTCATGAAAGATATCCCACAGTTGTACATTTATGGATAGATTTAAGAAATGGATAAAGAGTTTACTTCACTGAGGATAATGCGGCACATCTTTTAATCCCCAAACGAAATGTTAAAAAAAAACGAATCCATCTGGTGGCGAAATGGAGTTTGCCGGGTTTTCCAGTTTTTTAATAAAAACCTTGTAAGTTTCCTGCACCAGAACATTTAACTAGCACCGTCGGTGAGCGGATTCAAAATCGCAGTCTGTGGCACCTAGATTTCATCTTTGACTGAAATTACCGCTGATGTGATTTCTGTGGCACACCTGTATATGCATGTATTTAAAATATAATTTAACAAACAATCCATGAAACTAAGCTTCAGAACAATGTTCAGCTGCAACATCAATGTGCCCGATTTCATATAAACATAAATAAGCTGGCACAGCGTATACGTCTTGTAACCATAACAATATATTTCATTATACCCTTGCAAAAAGGGTATATTAATTTTGGTCAGAAGTGTGCAAAGCATAGAACGAAGCATCTCCGATCATACAAAGTATATATATTCTTGATCAGCACGACGAGACGAGTTCAAATAGCCATGTCCGTCCGTCCGTCTGGATCAACGCAAATTCCTCCTAGACCGTAAGAGCTACAGAGCTGAAATTTTGCACGTAGGCTTGTATATACTGCAGGTTGTATATCTCGGATTCAGCCGGATCGGACCACTATATCATATAGCTCCCATACAAACCCCAAAGTCACGAACAGTGACTTTTCTCAATAACTTCGTTAATTTCTGTGCTATTATCGTGAAACTTAATATTAGAGAGTTTATTACGCCTGTAAACTACTGTGCCAAATTTGATCAAGATCGGATGACTAAATCATATAGCTCCCATAGGAACGATCGGTCGCAAACAGTGACTTTTGTAAATAACTTCGTTACTTTTAACGCAATTACTTTCAAATTCAACATATGTTAGAAAAATATATATTTTAATGACTGTGACAAATTTGATCAAGATCGGGTGACTATATCATATAGCTCTCATAGGAACGATCGGTGGAAAGCAGTGACTATGATCAATATCTTCGTTATTTCCTACGATTGTAGGCCATTCTTTCGCAAGCATAAGCCTTTTTAGATAAAACGTTCTTCCACATTGATGGCTAATAGGTAAGGGAAGAGTTATCAATAAAGTTGCAAGGGTATACAAACTTTGACGCGGTCAAAGTTAGCCCCGGCCCTCTGGTTTTTTCTTAACTTCTGCTAGTCTCAAATTGAGCTCTCGGCTGAAATATATTATGCTTTCTTTTCAAAAAAATTTGTTTTTGTATAAACAAAAAGTTAACAAAAATTTGCGTAAGTAGTTTGGTTTAAGAAAAAAACTAAATTTTAAGACTGACCCTCATTATCTATGAGCCACAAGAAAAGCCGCATTGATGCTAACTGAAATCCTTTGTCTTAATTAATAGGGACGTATCAAATCTTTTAGTTTCAACAGTTAAGCTTTTTCCTTGTATTAACTTATTGGTTGTTCTTCTTAGGATAGCTATGCCGTTAAAAAATCCTTTTTTATCTAAATGTAGGAATGATTCGGGATGTGAAAACCCGTTACATATTGCTTGCTCTAAGTAGAGATCATCTTCATGGGATGGAGTCTTAGTGAGATCGTTAGAGCACTACAGTGGCAGATGTGCCTCCTTATTAGATTTATAATTTGAATATCAATCCTTATTATACTTGCAGCGTTATCGAGTTTATTAATGAAATAGAACCTTATCCAGTTGCTGGCTGAGGTGCAAGCTCTGAGAATCTTTCTTTCCAACATTCTAATTGTTTCCATGTAAGACGGTGAAATTAAGTACCTTATTGGGCAAGCATACGTAATTACAATTACGTGATAACAACTTTATATAGCAAGACTTTCACTTTTTTATTAAGTCTTGTGAGTTGCAGATTAATCTGATCGTTAATGTTAAGGAAATTGTCAAAATGTATTTAACCCCATTAGCGATAAAAATGGGTTCGTTAGACATGTTGGAGACAACTTGGAATCTTTTCCAATTTTTGCTGACATTATGATTGCATTTTTTAACTGTAGGTCGGAAGAGAATGTTTTCGCATTTCTTAATCTTTATTTTAAGATGCCAGTTTAGTGTAAATTCTTCTAGAGTATTGAAGCTTTTTTGTAGGTTTTTGCTAATATTGGCTATTGTTTAATCTACATTGTAGATAACAAAATCATCAGCGTAGGCTATAATCTTTTGATTTTTTTCAAGTAAATCGTGTGTAGAGAAAGTCTTGCATATGTACTTATATATTTATGATGTATGAATCTTTATATTACCATTTATATACTTAGGTTTTAGTTTTTTTTCTTTCCTTCTATATATTCAGAGTTGTACAATCTATTAAACAATACAGATACATTGCTCCGGCACTTGGCCGTAATTACATTTCATAATCTTTAAAACATTGCTGAGTTTAAAATCTTCATTAATGTTCGTATTCTTCCAACCATTGTTTCTTATTCAAAAAAATTATTTGGTTAACGTGCTTTTCCTTTAAGGAACTCCGGCGGTCCGTGATAATCGCCCCTGCCTTACTAAAAATGCGTTCTGACTCTACGGAGCTAGCCGGGATTGACAAGAATTTTAAGGCACAGCGACTAACGGCATTTAATTGATGTTCATTAATCTAAAAGAAGATAAAAATAACAAAACCAATTAAGTAAAAAAGTGTTTTTGGTTACCTTCCAGTACTGAAGCAGATCGGTATCGTGAGATGCATTGCGTTGCTCCATGTACTGTCGCAGCATTTCAATCGCATCCGCCCGGCGATTTGATACTTTATCACAAAATTTTTGCTCCACAAATTTGAACAAAAATGGTGATCTGTTCTCCTTTGGCAGTTCCTCATTGTTGAATTTTGTCGCATAATCTTTAAAGGTGCACAACTCTTCTAGTGCTAATGCAGCTTGTTGCGCATTTCTTGTATTTTGGAATCCCTCCTTTTTGAAGCGAGCATCAAGAAGGGTTCCAAGTCTTGGGCCAGACCGATTCTCGTAACCGAGTTCATTAAAAATGAACAGGTTTCCGTGCCAACTGCTGTGATAATATTAGGTAACAACTCTTCCAAATTTTTTGTCAAGGCCAATACTGCTGGAATGATTAGCGAAATCGTTACAGGATTTGACGATGAAGAGTGTTTTGTTGCTGTCTCAAAGGGCTCAAGTAAAGAGCAAAGTTCCTCGATTCCTATAAAGGAATCGGCGCAAGTCACCGTAAGGTAATTGGCTCGGGATGTCCAAGTATCGGTCGTTAATGAGCAATAATCAATTGCATTTAATATAACTTTAAGCTTCTGCAACGAATCCTCGTACATATTTTTTTAACAGAACGTCTTTCAGATATGGTCGGCTTGGCAAAACATATTTTTCATCTAATGTTCGTACAAAATGCCTAAAGCCGACAATTTCGACTATGCTAAAAGGCTGCAAGTCAAGTACCACCATGCGAGCAAGAGACTTGTTAATCTGTGCCTTCTTGGTCGATGTGGAGCCGTAACATTCGCTATAACATTAACAAATGGGTGGACTCGTCTTAGATGTTCCATCAAGTTAGATGTTTTGCCACTTGTGCGGTATTCTCTTTGGCAATGTCGACATTTGGCAAACATTTTATTTTTTGGTCGGTCAAAATGAGACCAAACTTCCGACACGCATTTTTTCGCTTATGATCGGTTTCTGCAACAGCAGCGTCATCAGTTATATTAGAAGGCGTTGGTGAAAAGCAAGCAGAATCTTTTTTTAAAAAAAAACAGAATTTTTAAGAATTAGACTACAATTACATTTGCATAAAAAAGACTTACTTGATGTAGCGACAAATTTGTCCATTTTTAATGAGGAACTGCCAGATAGAACAAGAGGTAAGTTGCCTGGTTTCGTTCGCCTTAATATTAAATTAAAATAGTCATATATATACATATAAATATAATATACGATATACGATACTATCGATGGTTCTCCAGCTCTATTCGGCAGATGTGGAGTCTCTTCCCACTTACCCTGGGGATAGTACCCCACCTACTAATACAAAATCTATTGTAGTTTGCCGAACTGTCCGGTCAAACATCCGTTCCCAGGAATATTGTCAATAAAGTGGTTACAAGAGGAGCTAATAATGAGTTGGCTGCCTCATTCGCTGCGGCATCTACTGCTGCTGCTACTGTTGTGCCTGGCACTTCTAGTTTCCTTGTTGTAGTTCCACCCAAAAATAAAACTTTTGTTTCGAGGCTTGATCCAAATACTACTTCTGAAGAAGTCTTAGCCTACAGCCATGGCAAAGTTCAAGACCCAAAAATTGCGGTAGAAAAGTTTCGTTTTTCATATACTCGGGACATTTGGTCTTTCAAAATAAGTGTCTCCTCAGATCTTTTTGGCCAAGCCTCTTTATATGATTCTTTATTACTGTTGCCTTCCTCGTCACATTGTTTCGTAGATGGTCTCCTTGAGTTGTCCCTAACTTAAGTAAATCCTGTCCGAAATAGTCGTAATCGACCACTAGATCTTGTACTTGTGTTGGATTCTACGAACTGCGATGGTTTTGGGACTGCTATCTTAGTTATCCCTAAAGACAATTTCCATCTAACTCTGGATGCAACTATTCACCTTCCTGCCTCTAACCCGATGTCAGTCAAATTCTTTTCCGTCTATCTGGCAGGAATCATATATTATTCCTCTTCATAAAAAGGGGAAAAAGTCGTAAACAACCAAAGCTCTGTATACTTCATTATTTCTATCTTAGAGTACCGATCTTGCATATGGTCACCTCAATATGAGACGCACCAAAGTTAAATTGAATCAGTTCAAAAGCAATTTCTGCTTTTTGCTCTTCGCGGTCTAAATTGGGATCGTAATGTCAATTTGCCATCATACTCTAGTAGACTTCTTTTAATCAATCTTCCTTCTTTAATTAATCGTAGAGTAGGGCTTGGTGCTATCTTTTTTAAATAGGTGAAATAGACTCTTCTGAACTATTGAACCAGTTAAACCTATCTGTACCCCGTAGACCTACTAGAATTTATAAAAACAAAGAGTTTCCGCCAAATATACTAGCACTTCCTGCTGAACCTAAACTTTTCCTCAAATAAAACTAAGGCTAAACATGAAGCAGATTTAGATTCTTGAAGCAGAAGAGTTTTAGCGTAAATATTAAATAAATCAATTTTCACAATTTTTATTTTTAAAAATTTTGTACATGACTTATAAGGGCTACATGGGGCGTGGTAATTTCTATCCCAAATTTTTTCCGAAATTTCCAAAAATGGCAATGTTCAGGTGTAACAAATTCAAGTCGATGTGAAAATCTGCCACTGTGCAGTGTAGCAAAGACTTTTAATACCCTTGCAGAGGGTATTATAAAATTGGTCAGATGGAGTCGTTTCCAACCCCATAAAGTATATATGTATATTCTTGATCAACATGAGAAGCTGAGTCAATACAGCCAAGTCTGTCCGTCCGTCGGTGCGTACGCGTTTAACTCAGCCATCTTAAGAGCTATTAGGATGAAACTTGGTATTTGAGCTAGGACTGCAAGGGCATATAAACTTCGGCATAGCCGAAAAGAGCTTCTTTGATACTTTTTATTGTTTTATTGATGTCAAAATAACCGAAAGCAAGATACATAGGTAACTTGACCTGACGGCCAACGTTTCGTTTCTTTGTTCCCGAATGGTGCTAATCGGACATTGACCCCAAAAAAAGGCCATCTACAAAAACACACCCTAGTTCAATCAGCTGATCGAATGAAAGCTATAAGTATACATTTTTCAATATGAACGTCAGAAAAACAAAAGGTGAGACAAGAGCAAAGGTTTGAAGGCACAGGTTTATGGAGAAAAAAACAAAAATTGTTGTCTTAGTCGTTATACCAAGCTCCTATAGGGTGAAAAGTCACCGAAATGCTGACTCCTTAAAGTATATATATTCTTGATCAGCATCAACAGCCGAATCGATCCGTTTGTTTGTCCGTATGAACACCTAGATCTCAGAGTCTATAAGAGCTAGAGTTGGTACTTACAATTAGACCCATGTAATACCTACTGCAAGGGTATATAAACTTCGGCATAGCTTCTTTGATATTTTTTAATTTGTTTTTTAGACTTTGTGGATTTTCCTTTTATAGGTCAATATTTGCCTACCACAATTTTTTGTCTGAGGCGGATTTGCCTTCGTCGAAATGATGCAACAAACTAATTCAGTTTTCATGCTTACAAATACATATTTTTTGTGTTACCGGTGCCGCCATTTTATTGACGTTTATAATAACGGAAGAAAACTAATACGTGTTTGATCGTAGAAAGAATTTGATTGGCCACATAATAGAGCTCTTGTGCAATTGGTTGGTCTCAAAAGAGAAGAAAGCTCATGGCAGTGAGCAAAATGGCAGCGACGCCAATGGGCGAAACAAGTATAGCGAAGTAACTGACCAGCGATGACATCGCTGCATGCGTATGTACACTCGCTTTCTCTTTCTCTCTCATGGGACATCTCCACCGTAGAGACTCCACGTATAACTGATGAGAGGAAAAGAGAAAATATGCCTGTACTTCTGATTATCAATTCACACAGATAGGCTCGTGTTGCCTTCAAGTGCATGTCGGCGTCAAAAATATATTTTGTGAGGCATGTGAATCTGGAAGAGTAAAAAAATTCGTTCACTTTTCTTTAGGCCAAAGGGAAGTCTTGTGATCTAATATTTCCCTCCATTTACAGCGAATGCCATTTTTTTCGAATCATCAGATGCACCAAAAAAATATACAAAACGAAACAAAAATAAGTCACAAAGATTTAATGATATGTAAGTATTGGTTAAAATCAAACAAAATATGCATCCGCACTAAATAGGGATTCCAGGGAGAAGGAAAATAACCCAATCTTCATTCGTTGAATTCAAAATATGAACTGATTTTATTAACAAAAGTATGGAATTTATAATGGGAATCTTAGGCTCTAGGAGGTAACAATTGTTCTTAAAATATATTATTCTAATGAGCCTCAAAACCCACGATTTCGGGGGTTGAACATGATTATTATTTTGGGCACGGCGTCGGTCACTTGACATCCTGCCGTTGTGATCTTTTGGGTTAGAGTGCTAGAGTGCTCGTGTGTTTGTAGATAGCACATAGTATGAAGCATGTAAAAACAATTTAATAGACATAAATTTGGTTTTCGAAATTTGAAATATTTGTTTCACCTGGTGTACATACCCAAGTCGGCGAGTCGACTTACTTACTTCATTTTAATATTTGAGCGACTTCTTCAGATAAGATGGTGCTCTGTGAGCCACTATCAATCAAGGCTCTTAAAGTTTGATACTCTCCATTTATTTCTTTAACTTGTATTAGGGCTGTGGCCAACAGTTTTTGTTGTGCCGTAACACAAGTATTTACCTTCGCCTGTCCCCTGCTGCGCAATGAGCAGACTATTTCCTTAGTGCATCTCTTGTTGCTTGAATGCTATTGTATCGGCCTTGTTTTTCTAATTTAACTCTCGAATAATTGCAAAGCATCTCTGTCAAATTTCCGAAGCATAAGTTGAGCAAATATTATGTCAACTTCCTCGGACAAATTTGTTTTAATTTTAATTAAGTGCACTGACTCATTAACTATGTCAATCACTCCCCTTACACTTTTTGCAGATTCGTTGTTGATCATCGGTAAATCAACGATCCGATTTAATTGCTCGGAAAATACCCTCACATTATTTTCGTAGCACTTGGTTAAAAGTTCCCAAGCCGCACTAGAATTGTCAGCTGAACCTGACATTAGATGAGCTACCATGCTCCTTGCTTCGCCCTTTAACGCGGATTTTAAATAATTAAACTTAAGAGCAAGACTTAAATATTCTCTTTTTTCAATTAATTCTGTACATAACTCCACAAACAGGTCCCATTCTCTAGCCTCTCCAGAAAATGTGGGTTGCATCTGCTTCAATTTTCCGAATCAACAGTGCCCTGCCT